>NC_135534.1:9421405-9721731 GCF_045843805.1 Urocitellus parryii | reverse complement strand
GAACAAAATACTACAAGAAGAGGAATTGAAAAATAGTGCCCAAAACTAACAGTGGGAAGTATCTCAGTAAAGGGGGAGAAAAATAACCAAAGAGGAAAACCTAGCCAAACTAAAATAAATAAATGAATAAACATGAATGGAAGCACAAACCATATTTCAATTGTAACCTTAAATATTAATGGCTTAAATTCACCAATCAAGAGACATAGGCTAGTAACCTGGATTAAAAAAACAAATCCAACAATATGCTGCCTTCAGGAGACTCATATGATAGGAAAAGACATACACAGGCTGAAGGTGAAAGGTTGGGAAAAATCATACCACTCACATGGCCCTCGGAAGCAAGCAGGAGTGGCCATACTAATATCAAATAAAATCAACTTCAAACCTAAGTTAATCAAAAGGGATAAAGAAGGACACTATATACTGTTAAAAGGAACCATCCACCATCAAGACATAACAATTATCAATTTGTATGCACCAAACAATGGTGCTGCAACGTTCATAAAACAAACTCTCCTCAAGTTCAAGAGTCAAATAGACCACAACACAATAATTATGGGGGACTTCAACACACCGCTTTCGCCATTGGACAGATCCTCTAGACAAAAGCTGAACAAAGAAACTATAAAACTCAATAACGCAATCAATAACCTAGACTTAACAGACATATATAGAATATATCAACCATCATCAAGTGGATACACGTTCTTCTCAGCAGCACATGGATCCTACTCAAAGATAGACCATATATTATGCCATAGGGCAACTCTCAGTAAATATAAAGGTGTGGAAATAATACCATGCACCATGTCTGATCATAATGGAATGAAACTGGAAATCAATGATAAAAGAAGAAAGGAAAAATCCTACAGAACATGGAAAATGAACAATATGTTACTGAATGATCAATGGGTTACAGAAGACATAAAGGAGGAGATAAAAAAAATTCTTAGAGACAAATGACAATACAGACACAACATACTGGAATTTTGGGGACATAATGAAAGCAGTTTTAAGAGGGAAATTCATTTCTTGGAGTTCTTTCCTCAAAAAAAGAAAAAACCAACAAATAAATGAACTCACACTACACCTCAAAAACCTAGAAAAGGAAGAGTAAAACAACAGCAAATGTAGTGGAAGACAAGAAATAATTAAAATTAGAGCAGAAATCAACGAAATTGAAACAAAAAAAAACATTGAAAAAACTAAAAGTTGGTTCTTTGAAAAAATAAATAAGATCAACAGGCCCTTAGCCATGCTAACTGAGAGAAGAAGAGAGAGAACTCAAATTACTAACATACGGAATGAAAAAGGCAATATCACAACAGACACTACAGAAATACAGAAGATAATTAGAAAGTATTTTGAAACCCTATATTCCAATAAAATAGAAGATAATGAAGATATCGATAAGTTTCTTAAGTCATACGATCTGCCCAGATTGATTTAGGAAGACTCACACAATTTAAACAGACCAATAACAAAAGAAGAAATAGAAGAAGCCATCAAGACTACCAACCAAAAAAAGCCCTGGACCAGATGGGTATACAGCGGAGTTCTACAAAACCTTCAAAGAAGAATTAATACCAATACTTTTCAAGCTATTTCAAGAAATAGAAAAAGAAGGAGTTTCTCCAAATTCATTCTATGAGGCCAACATCATCCTGATCCCGAAACCAGACAAAGACACTTCAAGGAAAGAAAACTACAGACCAATATCTCTAATGAACTTGGATGAAAAAATTCTCAATAAAATCCTGTGGAATCGTATACAAAAGCATATCAAAAAAATTGTGCATCATGATCAAGTAGGATTCATCCCTGTGATGCAAGGCTGGTTCAATATACGGAAATCAATAAATGTAATCCACCACATCAATAGACTTAAAGACAAGAACCATATGATCATCTTGATAGATGCAGAAAAAGCATTCGACAAAGTACAGCATCTCTTTATGTTCAAAAAACTAGAAAAACTAGGAATAACAGGAAATTACCTCAACATGGTGAAAGCTATATATGCTAAACCTCAGGCTAGCATCATCCTAAATGGAGAAAAACTGAAGGCATTCCCTCTAAAATCTGGAACAAGACAGGGATGCCCTCTATCACCATTTCTATTCAATTTAGTCCTTGAAATACTGTAGTGAGCCGTTTCTGTGTACTGTGGCCGCCATTACAAGATGGCGCTGATAAGCGCCGTGGCCTGTGATAAACAACTCCTTGTTTTGGGAGAGTTGGCACGTAGCTGTAAAACACCCTATGAGAAAGATCCACGTGGCAGTTGTGCATTGGGGCTTTATCTGCTTTATTAAGGCTGGGGCACGTAGTAGTAGTAGTAGTAGGAGTAGTAGTAGTAGTAGTAGTAGGAGTAGCAGTAGAAGTAGCAGTAGGAGTAGAAGTAGAAGCTAGAAGACATATCAAAATAAAGGCCTGAATAAACTGCTGAAGGAAGAATCCTGTGTCGTGTTTCCTTTGCTGGCGAGGGGACGCGGCAGTTGGTGGCCCGGACTGGGAAACCTCCTGGAACCCAGGATCCAGAACCTTCAGCAGTCAAGGGTGGTGCACCAGTAAATTCCCAGGTAAGTGGGAATCCGCAAATGAAAGCGGGGCGCTCCTCTGTAAATAAAGAGAGAGCGGGAATAAGTCCCAGGTGAGTGGGATCCGCGATTAAAGCGGGGCAGCTCCTCTGTAGATAAAGAGAGAGCGGGGAAAAAATAATAAAATAGGACGCTCCTCTGTAGATAAAGAGAGAGCGGGGCTTTGTACTTTCACTTCATAGTTTTGAAAACATTATGGGTGTTAACTCCTCAAGCCCAATTTTGCTGGCCTTGGATGGGCTGCTGCGTTCTAAGGAACTTAAAGTGAAGCAGAGCATATTACAGAGGTTTTTAGAAGAGACTGACTCTGCAGCTCTTTGGTTTGTTTTTTCAGGGAGTCTGACGATTCCCAGCTGGGACAAATTAGGAAAGGACCTGGATTTCGCTCGTGAGCAGGGTATCTTGAAAGATGGTGTTATACTACTTTGGAAGTTAATTAGAGGATGTATAATGGATGGTAAATGCCAGAAAGCTGTGAGCGAGGGTCAGGCCGTTCTTGAGCAATTGCATGAAGAAAAATCGGAGGGGTCACATAGCGAGGTAGCAGAAAGTATTAGGAGTAAGAGGGGTGAACAGGCAAGGGAGTCTGAAGTTAAACAGAGGAGAAGGCTCTATCCGGACTTGACTGAGTTAAAAACTCCCAAGGACACAAGTAGCTCGGACAGTTCTGAGGAATTAGACAAGTTATTACAACAATTACGTAAGACTAAGATAAGAAAGAAAAAACGGGAAACAACAGATGTAAAAGCCTGCTGTGAGAAGGGTTATAAATCCAGTTCTGGGGAGGAAGTTGAGAACCTAGAGGAGGGCTCTATACCTGATGTTCCACCCATAGATCCGCCCATTGCTCTGCCCCCGTACGTGGGAGGAGTCCAAGGCTCCGGGAGGACTTTTCATTCTCATTGGTTCTTCCACAGTCACTCAGACAGGACTTCTAGTCCCGCTTTCCAGCCACTAACCTGTACTGCTGTGTTTCAGATTTCTACCAGAGCTGCTCAGAGCCTGTATTTATAAAAAATGCCTACCTGTAAATGCTAACAAAAGATATCTTTTTCAGACAAAATTTAATTCCACAGGTTTCTATGTTACAGTCCTAAATTTAAGCTAATTCTAAGTTAAATAACCTGACTTTTTCTCTATAGTTGTGTTACTGAATAATGTTCTATTGATGAGAGATATCAAATATGCTTCTTTATATTTTACTTTTAATTTTGAAGGTTATGAGGATGCATTTGCTCGCCACAGGAACAAGCCGGCAAAGTTCCTGTGATGACCAAAAAATCCTTATTTTCATTGCTAACTATAAAAATAAAAATGTATACTCAAGGATCTTATTTCAGTTACATCAAGTGATGTCACATAGAAGAGTGCACTCCTAGTTAAAAAATAAATTTAAATGGATCCAAATATTTTAAGACCACGTGGTTACATAAAGTTAATACAATTATAAGTTATGTTCTTATTCTTAATATATATATTTTTAGATATTTAGATAACCTATATTTGTTAATCTATAAATTAATTAGCACATGCCTAATTGATTAGTTAATATATATTTGCCTAATTGTTTTTCTTCAACAGAAAACCCATAATTTATGTTTTATATTTACATTTATCAGATACTCTGCCTTTTCAGTTACAGATATTTGAGATAAATGTGTTTACTATAAATTTGCTTTTAAGTAAAAATACAATCAAGTAATTTCTAAATCTCAAAGTAGAATTAATCAACACATTTTATCTGGGATTTTGGCTGCTAATCAAAGGATAGATTTACTTCGAGCTCAAGTTGAGGAATTGTCTGACCTAGTACATTTGGGTTGTATTGATCAACGAGCACATTTATGTATAACCTCTGTCAGATTTTATGATTCCAGAAATGCCTCATGCATCATCGGAGAGTATCTATCCGGAACCTGGTCCATGGAAGCAGAAAACTTGATCCAGTCTCAACTAACTCAGATTGCTGTTTTGAATAACACCCGTGTCGATCCAGTGACCTTGGGTCAATTTACCAATTGGTTGTCATCTGCCTTTTCCTTTTTTAAGGAATGGGTGGGAATAGGCATTTTTGGTGCAATGTGTTGCTTTGGTATGTTTCTCTGTTTGTGGTTTCTCTGTCACCTCAAGGCCCGCAATGCTCAGGATAAGGCTATGATCATACAAGCTCTTGCTGCTTTAGAAAATGGCAACTCACCACAGGTCTGGCTTGCGCATTTTAAACAGTAAACCTTTGACATGGTCGTTGCACCCCAAGTTATTATAACATTGCACTGGGATCGACATGTCCTTCTTTTGTCACTCTTCTAATGCTGGAACTTCTACTATATCTTTCCTCTATGCATACCTCTCCTCCCTGCCTTTCTGCACTAGGATCTTTACTAACTAATCTTACGGTTCAACTACACCTGCCATTTGATGGTGATGGTCATGGGTCCTGTTTATGGAGGCGGTTACCGTAACACTGTCCTGTTGGCCACAACATGCTGAGCTGATCTTGTAGTACCCAGTGACGGGCAACTTCCACGCTTGCACTGCAACCTAAGACAGGGGAATGGGGCCTCCCCAGAGACGGGTAAGCAGTGCAGGGGCGGTGGACGACCTAAGACAGGGGCTACTTGATTCCCTTTGACATGCAATAAACAAAAGAGGGGAACTTGCTGATAGCAGGCCTTCCCTGGCCCCCGGGGGCCCAGCCCCTAATTCTTTGTTCTGCATGTCGAAGTGGCCAGCTCACTAGGCCTCCTGTTTATCCACCTGAGATTCCACGGGAACGTCTTGGCCTTTATCTAACAATGGCAGATGTCACAACCGAATTTCTCCCCCTTTCTGCTGTCCGTGCCTTTCTTTCAGGGTGCTGCCAACTTGTTTGTCGTTGTATTTCTAAACAGCCACAGTTCAGCCTCAGCTGACCCCTTCGTCTACCATCGTCACGATACAGGATGCGAGGCAAGGCACTGCACTTGAGTGATCCACTTGAGTGGACCTCAAGGGGAGCATGTCCTATTGCATGCGGGTTGGACGTCCACGCCCCGCCCCACGAAAAAAGGCGTCGGCTGATATGGCCTCAGGTTTGGGGAAGGGCCCTCCTTAAGGCTGGACCATATGCAGCCACTTCTGCACAGTGGGATAGGACCTCTACTCTCGCCTGTATTGTCTTAGTAAAACAAAAAAGGGGGAACTGTAGTGAGCCATTTCTGTGTACTGTGGCCGCCATTACAAGATGGCGCTGATAAGCGCCGTGGCCTGTGATAAACAACTCCTTGTTTTGGGAGAGTTGGCACGTAGCTGTAAAACACCCTATGAGAAAGATCCACGTGGCAGTTGTGCATTGGGGCTTTATCTGCTTTATTAAGGCTGGGGCACGTAGTAGTAGTAGTAGTAGGAGTAGTAGTAGTAGTAGTAGTAGGAGTAGCAGTAGAAGTAGCAGTAGGAGTAGAAGTAGAAGCTAGAAGACATGTCAAAATAAAGGCCTGAATAAACTGCTGAAGGAAGAATCCTGTGTCGTGTTTCCTTTGCTGGCCAGAGCAATTAGACAGACAAAAGAAATTAAAGGCATAAAAATAGGAAAAGAAGAACTTAAATTATCGCTATTTGCGGATGACATGATAATATAGTTAACAGACCCAAAAGGGTCTACAAAGAAACTGCTAGAGTTAATAAATGAGTTCAGCAAAGTGGCAGAATATAAAATCAACACGCATAAATCAAAGGCATTCCTGTATATCAGCAACAAAACTTCTGAAATGGAAATGAGAAAAGCAACTCCATTCATAATATCCTCAAAGAAAATAAGATACTTGGGAATCAACCTAACAAAAGAGGTGAAAGATTTATACAATGAAAACTACAGAACCCTAAAGAGAGAGATATGAGAAGATCTTAGAAGATGGAAAAATGTACCCTGTTCATGGATAGGCAGAACTAACATCATCAAAATGGCGATATTACCCAAAGTTCTCTACAGGTTTAATGCGATGCCAATCAAAATCCCAATGGCATTTCTTGTAGAAATAGATAAAGCAATCATGAAATTCATATGAAAAAAAAAAGACCCAGAATAGCAAAAGCAATTCTAAGCAGGAAGTGTGAATCTGGAGGTATAGAGATACCAGAGCTCAAAGTGTACTCCAAAGCAATAGTAACAAAAACAGCGTGGTACTGGTACCAAAACAGGCAGGTGGACCAATGGTACAGAATAGAGGACACAGAAATCAATCCACAAAAGTACAACTTTCTATATATTTGATAAAAGGGCTAAAAGCATGCAATGGAGGAAGGATAGCATCTTCAACAAATGGTGCTGGGAACATTGGAAATCCATATGCAGCAAAATGAAACTGAAACCCTTTCTCTCACCATGCACAAAAATTAACTCAAAATGGATCTGATAGAAGGAAAAGTTGGCTATGGTCTACATACTGTGGGGTCGGGCTCCAAATTCCTTAATAGGATGCCCATAGCCCAAGAGTTTAATAACAAGAATAAACAAATGGGACTTACTTAAACTAAAAAGTTTTTTCTCAGCAAGAGAAACAATAAGAGAGGTAAATAGGGAGCCTACATCCTGGGAACAAATTTTTACCCCTCACACTTCAGATAGAGCCCTAATATCCAGAATATACAAAGAACTCAAAAAATTAAACAATAAGATAACAAATAACCCAATCAACAAATGGGCCAAGAACCTGAACAGACACTTCACAGAGGAGGACAAACAATCAATCAACAAGCACAGGAAAAAATGCTCACCATCTCTAGCAGTCAGAGAAATGCAAATCAAAACCACCCTAAGATACCATCTCACTCCAGTAAGATTGGCAGCCATTATGAAGTCAAACAACAATAAGTGTTGGCAAGGATGTGGGGAAAAGGGTACCCTTGTACACTGCTGGTGGGACTGCAAATTGGTGAGGCCAATTTGGAAAGCAGTATGGAGATTCCTTGGAAAGCTGGGAATGGATCCACCATTTGACCCAGCTATCGCCCTTCTCGGACTATTCCCTGAGGATCTTAAAAGAGTGTACTATAGGGATACTGCCACATCAATGATCATAGGGACACAATTCACAATAGCTACACTGTGGAACCAACCTAGATGCCCTTCAATAGATGAATGGATAAAAAAAATGTGGCATCTATACACAATGGAGCATTATGCAGCACTAAAAAAATGACAAAATCATAGAATTTGCAGGAAAATGGATGGCATTAGAACAGATTATGCTAATCAAAGCTAGCCAATCCTTAAAAAACAAATATCAAATGTCTTCTTTGATATAAAGAGAGCAACTAAGAACAGAACAGGGAGGAAGAGCATGAGGAAAAGATTAACATTAAACATAGACGAGTGGGGGGAGAGAAAGGGAGAGAGAAGGGAAAGCATATGGAAATGGTAGGAGACCTTCAATATTACACAAAATTACATATAAGATGTTGTGAGGGGAAAGGGGAGGGAACAAGGGAGAGAATTGAACAACAGCAGATGAGGTAGAGAAGGAAGATGGGAGGGGAGGGGACGGGGGATAGAAGGGGATAGGAAAGGCAGCAGAACACAACAGTCACTAATATGGCATTATGTAAAAATTGTGAATGTGTAACTGATGTGATTCTGCAATTTGTATTTGGGGTAAAAATGGGAGTTCATAACTCACTTGAATCAAATGTATGAAAGATGATATGTCATGAGCTTTGTAATGTTTTGAACAAACAATAAAAAAAATAAAATAAATATTTGTTGAATTGCTAAGTAAATGAATGGAATTAAAATAATAATTTTAATGCTATCTTTTGCATGCTCAATTACTCTTTGTCTTACTCACTTTATGATTTTGCTTAAAAGGGATCATGATTTACTTAAATAGTGAGCAATGAAGTAGTATACAATTAGTGTATTTCCATCAATGAATTGCAATATCTATGTCCAAATACTTGATATATTTTTTCATTGTCTTCTCTCTAAAATGAATCCATGGAGAACCAGGACAAGATGTAAGAGCTCATTCAGCATTCTCATTCAGACCCTTTAGTCACCCCCAGAGACCCAGGAACATAGCCTAACATGTTTATGAGGTCATGTCATTTCATCCCAGTCCCCCTTCCAGATCACCTCTATGGTCAGGGTCTCTTCAGCATTCTTTTTTCCATTTATGTGTGCAACTCTTCTAAGTTCCTTTACACCCTTTTCTAGCTGATTTCTGACAATCAGCCACCGGAAGGACTCCACCAGCTTCCTGATTAAAGAAGACAAGGAAGGTACAGTAAATATTCAACTACTTAATTTTCACACAACCTTTGAGATTCATTTGCCTTTCCATTTATACATACTTTATTATTGTAGCAGTGTAATTTCGAACCAAATCTTCCTTTCCCACTAGACTTGTTTTTCACTAAGATGAGGGACATATCTGGCCATTAATGTGTAAAAATAATTATAGAGATCAGTAAACAAGGATCAAAAGGTATAAATCATCCATTTGCATTTCGATTTTTTCATATATAATTTTTATCTATAATTCACACATCATAATGTTTTTGTAGGACCCAAGTCAATGAACATCATACTTAATGGTGAAATACTAAAAGATATTTCTCAGAGATCAGAAATAAGGCAAGCCACTTATTTTCAACATAGAACTTAGAGTTATAGGTTTCTAATTAGGCAATAAAAAGAAATAAAAGACATCTATATTTTAAAAAGGAGACAGTAAAACTATCTGTTTGCAAATGGTATGGTCTTCCATGTAAAAAATCCTGAAGATTCCAGAAAAAAAAAAGATATGTTAGCTAATGAATAGAAAATGCAGCCAAATAGCACAATACAAACTCAACATAGAAGGTCAGTTGTGTTTATATACACTAATAATGAAGAACATGAAGAGATAATTACAAAATAATTCCATTTATAATGTCAACAATCAGAATAAATTCTTAAAAGTTAACCAAGGACTTATAAAATAAAAACTGCAAAAAATTGCTGAAGGAAAAAAGAAACGAAAATTTAAAATCAATAGATACATATCTCATGTTCAAGCCATGAGCTGTGAGGCTGGCCTTCTATGGATTAAGGCCTATGAAACCAAGCACTCAAATAAACTTTTCCTCCTCTACAATTGTTCTGGTTGGTCTTTAAATCACAGTGGGGAAAAAACTGAATAAAATAACATTCATCATTGGTAGGACTGCAAATTGGTAAAAATCACTTTGGAAAGCAGTATGGAGATTTCTCAAAAGACTAGAAATGGAACCACCACGTGACTCAGCATTTCCAGACTTAGGAAATTTATGCCAAAACCCCCAAATACTCTAGTGATACATAAATTTCAATATTTGTAAGAGTGCAATTCACAATAGCCAAGTTATAAAACCATTGTTAGTGTCAATCAACAGATGAACAGATAAAGAAAATATTGTATATACACACATAGACTTTTATCAACCATAAAGAAGAATGAAATTATGTTATTTGCTGGTAAATAAATGGAACTGGAAAGCATAATGCTAAGTGAAATAAGCCAGACTCAGAAAGTCAAAGATTGAATATTTTCTTTCATATGTGGAATGTAGAGAGAAAAAAAATGGATAAAATAAAAGGAGCTCATGAGACTAGAAGGGGGAACAGTATCGCAGAGAAAGGCAGAAAAGGATGAGGGAGGAAAGGATGCCAAGGAGAGGTGCTTGGCATTGAAATTAACCAAACTGTGCTATGTGCATGTATAAACAAATCACAATGAGCTCCATGTTTATATATGATCATTGTGCACCAATTAAGAAAATAAACATGTAGAAGAGAGACCATAAGGAAGACAATCAGAGGGAGTGAGAGGGCAGGCAAAAGGGAGGTAAGGGAAAATGAGATATAGGAAATTATATTATATGCATTTATGAGTATGTCATAATGATCCTCACTATTATGTATTATTATACTGCCCTCATAAAAGTATAATAAAATGTTTGATTTTTTAAACATTTATTTTTTAGTTTTAGGTGGACACAATATCTTTATTTTATTTTTATGTAGTACTGAGAATTGAACCCAGTGCCTCAAGCATGCTAGGCGAGCACGCTACCACTTGAGCCACATCCACAGCCATGACTTTTTTCTATTACAATTATTTCATGACAATTTTCTGCCTATTATACAAAAATGGTGACATATAGTGCCAACCTCCACTTAAATTGCCATCCTATTTCCTTGGATGGCACAAAGGGTGTTAATGGGGACCAGATTTGGGACCAAAAATATACTCAGTGACATAGCTCTTCTGTTATCACCTTGGCCTCTCTTGTAAAGAATGTGGAGATTGTTCATACCTGGAGGGCAAGAGGAGGACAAGCAAGGGCACAGACACAGCCAGTTGCAGTATGTACCACTTTCGAATGGCAAAAGCCAGTCCTCCAAGGAACATCTGCCCAATATTGTAGGAAGACATCATCAGGACTATTCCCACAGACTTCCTTTGGGATATTGTCCATTCTGACACTGGAAGAAAATATGTACATAATTGTCATTCCAGACAAAGGGTAATTTCACAGTCAATTCAGGCATGGAGAAAATTAAAGTCTCAAATTATTGACTTACTAAGACAAAAAGAGTTTATCATAATAGTCACGACACTCAACCCAGCCCAGAAGCGTAATATGCAGTAAATGAGGAAGGTGGGGACGAAGGCTGCTGCGGTGTCAACGATGCCCAGCTGGAGTAAGCACCACAGGTAGACCACCTTCCGCCCAAACCTAAGAAAGATCAGAACAGGTTAGCTTATTTCAGAACAAAAATAATATGTGGAAAACAAGATAAAATAACTTGAGAATTAGGGTAAAATGTTTAACAAATAGGACATTGTACTGTGGTCTAGTGGAATCATAATACTAGTCAACAACGAAAATCAAAGATGTAAGCATACCTGCTGGCTAATCTGTGAGAGATGCCAGAATGTGCAGCAAAGCACATGGTAGAGGACTTTGATGCTATGTGGAACCATATCAAGAAAAGTAATAAAGAGATTAGACAAAAATATACAGCTGATAAAGACTTGAAAACTATCATACTCAAAACATCACATATTTCATATCATGTAGAAAGAGAAATAGTAAACACATGAGACATTTCTCTGTCATGATGGATGGGAATGGAGATTAATGGGAATTCATGAACATGAATGGGAATACACAAGGAAAAGAGTCTTTGCCCAAACCAATAAAGACATTGTAGATGAGAAGAATGACAAGACAGTATCCTCTAGTAAAAGGAAGAAAAGTATAGATGGATACTGAATTGTACATAATAAATAAATTTGTATGTATTTGAAATCTGAAGAAGAAAGATGTCATGTCAGGACTGGAAAACTTGCCTGATCACGTGAGACCTGTTCAGTTACAGTGATGTAGAATTGTGCACATGGTGAGTTATTGCTTTAGGCAGGTTTAAATTACTTTGTATCACTGTGCTGTATTGACTTTTTTCCTGTCCTCACTCCTCTAACTAAATAAATATTTGTGTGATAGAATATTTCAAGATATTCATAGCCTTGAACTCTTCTATGACCCAAATGAACGTGTACAAATAGATACCTGAATCTACATGTATATGTCCATTATGGTTTAGATGTGAACAAATGTGAGCTGTTCCCAAAAATTTGATGTTCATGAGACAATCCATGGAAGTTCAGAGGTGAAATGATTGGGTTATGAGAATATTAACCAATTGGTGCATAAATCCAGTTGAATGGATTAACTGGGTGGTAACTATAGTTGAGTAGCATGTGGTTAGAAAAGATAGGTGGTATGCCTTCGTAGATTATATTTTGTCTTGGTGAGGAGAGTGCTCTCTCTCTCTCTCTCTCTCTCTCTCTCTCTCTCTCTCTCTCTCTCCCTCCCTCCCTCCCTCCCTCCCTCCCTCCCTCTTTTGTGCCATGTTCCTGGTTAATACTTTCCTCCACCATATTCTTCCACCATGATACTTCAAGGAATGGAGTCAGCCACCTATGGACTGAGACCTCTGAAACTGTGAGGCCTAAGAGCCTCTAAATTTGTTATTGTTGGTATTTTAGTCACAGCACCAAAAAAGCTGACTGAAACAATGCCAAATAGCCTCCACTCAGCAAGTCCAAAAAAGATTTCTTGATTTCTCCACTTCTTCTCTAGTTCTCTTCCATCTTCTATAGTGGCATTAAGTCTAGAGTCTAGTCATATTTTTGGGTTAGAAGCTTATATCCTCTTTTATTCTTCCATTTATCTCACTAGAAGCTCTATAATAATGGAAAATAATCTTAATCTCCAGGATTCCTCTATTTCTAAAACATTCCCCAAATCCATCTCCATCATTCCATCTCCATGATATCTACTTACTTTAGACTCCTATCATCTTTCTTCTGGGATACTTCAATAGGCTGAAAATGGTCCTTGTTACCACTCAGTGGAGAAATAAGGCATTTAAAAGGAAAAGTAATAAAATTCCCATTTGTGGGGATAAGTGCATGGAGTACTGCACACATGGCATACATTAAGGGCATCTGAGTGGCAGGCCACTCCCCTCGTGCTAGGCATGTGAGTGGCAGACTGCTTACCGTGTAGGCACAGCCCTGGGTGTGATGCCATGGGTGTGAGGCCTGTGCTTGCTCCACGGCTCACTCCTCAATTGGTTGCTTCAAGGACAGTTATCAGAAATTGCATTGGTGGCTGCCTGTAATCTGCTTAGCTATTGCCCAAGTATAAATACATGGTAACTGTGCAATAAAATCAGACCTTCTTCCTGCTTGGTCTCCGGAGATCTTGTTTAGTGACTCCACAGCCACACACTCCTCTACCCTGTTTTATGGACCCCCTTGCTGGACGAGAGCCCACACACCCATTAAATTTAAAGGCTGGGAATTGCAACAAGAATAACTTGGGTAGAAGTACCACTAAATAGGGAATCAGGGAAGAGACGTTTCAGAAGGTAAGATTTGAATCTGAGAACCTAGAAGTTGGGCTGAGAAGTGCACAGGGAAAAGTATTATAGGCAGAAGGAATAGAAAATGTAAATGCCATGTGGTATAATCCAGCTAGATGTTCTGAAGACTAGCAGAGAATGGAGAAGCGGGTAGACAAGGTGAGGAAGGGAGGCTGGGGCCATATGACAGAATGGCAAGACTTGATAAGAAACTCAGGGTTTTATTCTATGTATGACAGAAAATCACTGGATATTACCTGGGTAAGAAAAGCAGAAAATTTTCAAGCTTGAGAAGGCACAGGTCAACATAGTGTGTGGATGAAATGTGGATTATTAATGCAAGTCAAATGCTAGCTTCAAATGTGAGCTACACATACTCTAAAGTGTTCTAAGAAACTGGGTGGTTATTTGTCAGGAATGCAGAGGTCCCTTCATTTGATAGGGGGGTTGAACTCCATAACTTCTGGTACTAGAAGCAGGGAGAGGTGGGGGGGGGGTAGAAGGTAGTTGAATTATTGACACCAAAGCACAAGTGGATGGCAGTAATGAATTCTAATGTTCTACAGCAAAGCAAGTGACTATAGTTCACAATAACCTATAGTATATTTTATGAATCACTAGAAGAGAGGAGCTTGAAAGCTGTATACCAAAATATTGATAAGGAGACAGAAATAAACGTTCATTACCTGGATTTTATCAGTATATATGGTATACACATAATGAAATATCACATAGATATTATGTGTTTATAGACATTTTTTTAAATGTTTAAGGTGATGGAAATATTAACCATATTGTTGTGATAATTACACACTGTTTGTATGTATTTAATGTATATAAATACACGAAATTAATGTACTCCCTAAATTTGTGAAGTAAAATAATTAATAAAGTAAGTTTCTTTACTGCCTTCTATCATTTACTACTTTAGATCTGAAAGGGCCATCTTACAAATCTCTGTCATCAGTACTGAAGTTAATCCTTTTACAACTAATCTCCTAGCTGCTACTATTGCCTTCTATCAAATTATACTCCTAATCCAACAGTCACATACCTACCATTGTTACATCCCTTATTAAGCATTTCATTGAGGTTTACATTAAACATGAAAGCGTAGATAACAAATGTTTTCAAGTTTAATAATTTTCACAAAACCACTCTATTTAACCAGTCCTAAATCAATAGAACATCAGTCTCATGAAGAAGTAGTTGTTCTCAGACATTCTCCTGGACACCATTCTCACGAAATAGATCTAATATCATGAACTTTAATACCATATATTATTCTGTATGCTGTGATCTTCATGGAACTTGAAATAATGTGTTATGTAGTCCTGTGTTATGTAATATTGCTCCAGTTATTGCATGTGGCAGTAGTTTGTTCTTTCTTGTGGCTCAATAGAAATTTATATGAATATAATACATTTTTTATTCTACTGTTTATGGATAGTAACCTGAATCTATGCTCAAAGAAAACTTACTTATTCAGATTTTTCATTTAACGGTATTGTTATTCATTATCCAGTATAAATTGGTAGTACAGAGACTTGAAAACCAGGGGAAAATGAACTCTCTGATCTAGAAAGCCATACAGGCACCAATTATCTCTTGTATGCTCAAAGTCACAATTTTGAACTGAGAATACCAGGTGGCTTTCAGAATCAGCACTCCCATCCGTGTTCTTGTGGGAGACATGCGTGGATGAGAGCCATGGTTAACTGCCTTCTGTAGCTCTGGCAGGGTGCTAGAAGCCACAAACTTCTCACCTCCAAGTTTCATCTTCCTAACTTCTTAATAATTACCTTTTCTGGTTACAAATGTTACCTATTAAAGTCATTTCACAAGGACCAGCATTCAGGTTACAGGTCCAGTGACTTACCATCCCATCAGGGACACAGTGCTACTCAATCCTCAGATTCAGATTTTATAATGATGATTACCTCTGTATGTGTGCCTACACTGCATATGTGAAATGATGGCCAGTATAAAAGTATCTATGCTCATTTATCTTACAGGGTCTAGGTGGTTCTGAATATTGCCAAGACCAGGAACATACTTTTAATCATGGAAGTGCCTTCTCCCTCAACTCTCCTTTCTTTCCCTTTGTTGAACTGTTACTCATACACCTCACATTCTGGATTTGCTCTGCAAATTGCTCCCTGAAACTAATATGATTGACATACCCTTTTCTGTCCTCCTTAATGCAGAACAATGAATTTTTCACAACAAGTTTTAACTTCCAGTGTATATGTATTAAGTGCTAATACTTAGTTTCCTAGAGTCAGAAAGTGGGTCCAGTACACAGTTCAGTGCAAAGCACAGAGACCTTGTCAAGATTTCTTCAATAAAGAAATAAGTATGTGCTGAATACTTAATTTTACCAACAGTCCAAAAGAAAGTGAGGTGACACTCACCTGTCTGAAAGAAGGCTATATATCAGACTTCCCAACAGTGACCCAGTCATAAACAGAGTTTGAACCACTGATTTTAATGACTGGGATTCACAAACCAGGTCCCACTGGAAGAGAATTTAAAAAGCACAGTGGAGTTTTAGAAGGTTTTGAGCCTTTAAAAATCTTTGCAGTCTGTGAAAACAGAGTGTAAACTCCCACATATGATCTCTGCTGTGTGGATCCTGCCCGATCTCCAGCTTCACCTACAGTCACTCTCCCCTGGTCGCCCTTCCTCCACTTATTTTAGCCCTTCAAGTGCACTTGCCTCTCTCTTGCCTCATAACCTTCTAATGTTCTGCACCTTTTTTCTTCATGTCTTTATTCATATTTAGCTCCAGGCCGCCAACTCTCTTTATTCCATTATACACATTCTTTAGCTACTAAAATTAAAACATATAAAAACACAGTTACCAAAAATTTTAAAACCCTAACATTTTTTCTCATCATGTAAGTGACTTAGGGTCCTGCCTTTGACTTTTCTCAGCAGTCCATACTTCAACTACTACAATATCTCTCATCCTTGGCCACACATTGAATCACTTAAAGGACATCAAAAAATTAGTGTTTGGATCCTATGCCCAGATTTGCTCTCAGGGTCAGTTTTTCAGCAAGTATTGAGAACCACTGACTTAGTATAACATTTGAATACTTTTAAAATTATGGATCTTCCTCACCAGATTAAATGATAATTATAGGTATATGTTTTGTTTGTTCAGCTCATTAACTCCAATACTGTACATTCTCAACAGCATCATAGAGTAAGTAGATAAGCAATTGCTACCTGCAGAAGGACTAAATGTATAAAGCAAGCTTCTTCTTGGTATTGCCTCCAAACTCTTTGATCATACAAACAGTATATTGGGATGAGGCACCTTACCTCAGTTATGATGGTGGAGGGGAAGTAGCTTCTGTCATACACCCAGCCATCCACACAGGGCTCTGTGTCTGCCTCAGCTGTGTTGGCGACAGTTTCATTCAGGTGAAGGAGCTGCCACTGGGGACGGATGAAGCGACGGCATTTCTCTGGTTTCAGGTTTGAGTCCAGGGGAATGGAGATCCTCAGGAGGGCATCTTGGCTGAAAGTCCTGGTGTCATTACCAGAGGAAGTGTCATTGTCCAGAATCTGAACCCAGCAGCGATGATCAGGAATTGCTGCAGTGAAGTTCTCCAGTACAATATGTGGGTATGTTAGGATGTTGGTGATACAAAAGAGAACTAGCTGAAAGATTTGGAATCTCCCCAGGCTTCCAGCTTGATCCAGGAGCTCATCAAAGGACATTTAGGCTGAACAGGGGATCACCTGAAGGAATCACTTTATGAAGGCAAATTCAGAAAGAGAAAATGCTTTCTTTTCCAAGGCCTATAATGTGTTGATCCTCATTCAATTTTCTCCTTGATGGGCTGTGACTCACTGCTGCAGAATAATGGATTTAGACAGGCAGATAATTTCAATAAAGTTACAGAAATATTTGGAAAAAAGACTTCTACTTGCTGATAACTGAACCTGCTTAAAAGATTACTCTGTGAATGATTCTGACCTTTGAGCTTTCTGAGAAATCAACAGTGGACTTTCAGCAGGTTTAATCTCCACATGACCCGAAATATACCTTTCAATGATCTGTCCTTTTTAGAAAAGGAATGTTGGAACCTCAAAAGTAAAAAGCTTTCTGATATTACTGTGTAAAGAATAGACATGGCTTTTCTTAGTTAGGATTGAATTTTCTTTCACTAAAAGTTATTGATAAATATTCTTGGTTAAAATAAAGGAAAATGAGATATTGAATGTAAATGCTGACTGTTGGTAACTGAAATTTTGTTTCAGTTTAAATAGTGACAGTGATTTTAAAGTTTTTGAAATATGGAAACAAGTATAAGGGACAGGGAGGAAGGAAACAGAACTTTTATGCCATAGTTTATTTTATCAGATTTATTAATTTATTCAAATAGCATTTTTGGCCTTTTATATCAGTATATTTATGTGCTTAATTACAAATTTGGAAACAGTATATGAGTTTGCTGTTATAAGGTCTTATGTGACCTTATAGTGAGAGATAGACACATAAACAATTTCACAGAAAATGTTTAATGATTCCTTGGTAGAATGGGACAGGAGAGTCATCCCTCTAGAAGTAAAACTTTGAACTTGTGAAGGAGAATTCCTGAGACAATGAATGATGAAAAGGACAGTTTCTGAACAAGAAAGTACATAATTATAAATACCTAATTATATAAAAAGGTTTGACATAACTGTACCTGCAGGATATTCCAAAGGTGAAGAAAATGCAGGGTAATAATGGAAGGAGTTGGACTGGTTGAACAAAACCAAAACAAGCAACCAAACAAAATATCTGGAATTAATTATGCAAACTAGAGGTTTTTATTCTTTTACTTTAAATCCATCACCTGTGAAACATCTTAAAATGCAGATTTCTGTCCAGAATGCACAAATTCTTTCAGGAAATGACTTTTTGAGAATTTAAATGAAATGTTTTTAAGTCATATATAAAAGTATTAATAATGTACATATTTTGTGAACCCTTTTATATTTTGACACATGTATACATTGCATGGTATTTAAATCAGGCCAAACATATGTTTCCTTAAATATTTACCATTTCTTTTATTAAAAATATTCTTAGTTGTGATGGACACAATTCTTTTTGTTTATGTAGGTTTTTTTTAATGTGGTGCTGGGGATCAGCCCCAGTGCCTCAAACATGCCAGGCATGTGCTCTACCACTAAGCCAGAGCTCCAGCCCTTATCATTTCTTTCATGGTGAAAACTGTTAAAATTATTATTAATATAACTCTTAAAAATGTACAGCACATTATTGTGAGCTATAATCTCCCCACTGTACAATAGCACACCAAAATTTTATACTCCCATCAAACTGTCATTTTTGTACACATTGATCAAACTTTTGCCATCTCTCCACTACATTCTCCCTACCTTTTGGAAACATCATTGTACTCTCAATTTTTAAGATTCTCTATATGTACGATATGCAATACTTGTCTTTCTGGGCCTGTTTTATTTCACTTAACATATAGACCTCCAGATCCATCCATGTTGTTGCAAATGACAGGATTTCATTTCTGTTTTCATTCCACTAATTTCTAGGCTCTTGCATTTAAAAAAATTCAAATATTTTTATCAGTGCCTTATACTTATATATTGTAGTGGAGTTTATTGTGACATATTCATACATGCATGAAATGTAATTCGCTCCATTTCAATCCCCATTACTCCACATTCCATTGCCTCCCCTCCCCTCACCTTGCACCCCTCGTCCTTCTGATTTTTCTTTATGAATATATATGTATACATATGAATATATATTTTCTTTATACATTCCTTCATCTATGAAGACCTAGCTTGTTCCACTTTTTAGCTATTGTGAATAGGGCTGCAATGAACATGAGCACGCAGGTATCTTTTGGCACACCGATTTCATGTTCTTTGGGTATATTCTCAGTAGTAGAATTGCTGGATCATATGGCTTCTCTTTTCAATTTAAAAAAATGTTTTTATTAGTGCATTATACTTTCATATAATAGTGGAATTCATTTTCACAAAACCATAGATGCATAGAAAATAATTTGCTCCTTTTTAGTCCCTACTACCATCTCTTTTCTTAAAAAAAAAGATCTCCTCTGAGACTCAGGGTAGGCTCATATTATGAGCTCCTGTAAAAAATCAAAAGCAATGAACATGCATCCAAAATATAAATGTACAGGGAGTTCAGGAAGTCTAAATCCAGCTAGGCAAACAAGTCCTGTAGTTCCACATCTGGCATCTGGGGCACATGGCATGGTGTTCTGTCCAAAGGGCTTGTTTAACTCCAATCTGTGGCCTCGTTGATTGTAGCCCTCGTCGCCTTTCTGTTGGTTTGACTCACCTCTGTTCCTGCAGCCTTTCTCAGTGGATATTCCATGGTACTGGAATTTCTTATTCTTGATGGTCTCCACTGCAGCTTTTGTTTATTCCTCACATCTGTATGCATTGCCCTCCTTGCTTGCAGGAACTATGATGCTGCTGCACTTTTTCTGGACTCCCACACCTTAATTTGAAATCTCAATAAATCCTTCCCTGACCTCCAGACTCCACCATGTAACATTCCTGCAGAACCAAGTGGTTGACAGCAAGGTCTGCCACCATCTTGAACATTAGCAAATCCTCCAGGGACCCTGGCTGCGGCAGCTTCTGAGTGCCTGGGTATATTACTCTGTTAAAAAACCTCCTAGGTCCCCTCCTGCAAGAAGGGATCCTCACTGGTCTCTTCTCAAGAGAAGTTTTACTTTGACTTTCTTGAGTCTGAGATGGATATGATCTTGCCATTTTCTGTGATGCTCTATAGCCATCTTTCTTATTGTCTCCAGGAAAAGGTTTTAGCATTTTAGTGTAGTAATGTTTTTCACAACAGCAACTTCCATAGACCCAGTTTTACTCCCATCTTCCAAGTCAAAGTTTTTCAGATCTTTCTGCTCTGCTTTCTTCTTTTGATTATCACAATAATTGTGGTTAAAAGCCACCAGCAACATGTATACCACCATCCAAATTCTATGCTGCCTAGATACTTATTTCACCATATTAGAGAGTCCATGCCTTTTAAATCAGCCTCACAGATATGGGCAAAATGCAGACAACTTCTCAGACAGAACATAACACAAATGGTCTGTACTGCAAATTCCAATACAGCTCTCTTTCTCTGAACCCTCTTGAGCCTTGTCTTTACATCCATGTTTCTATTGGCATTCTGGTATCCTGAGCTCCCACCAGAATCAGCCAGTAAGCTCTGCTTACAACAATCTAAAACATTTGCAGCCTGCACTACTAAACAGCTCAAATTCCTCCCCCAGATTCCAAAAATCCCCCAAAGCTTCCAAACAACATGGTCACAGCAAAGGCCCCACTTCTCAGTACCACTTTCTGTTTTAGTTAGCTTTTTTGCTGCTGTGACTAAAAGGTCTGACAAGAACAATTTTAGAAGAGAAAAAGCTTGTCTGGGGCTCACAGTTTCAGAAGTTTCAATCCAAAGACAGCAGGCTCAATTCCTTAGAGCTCAATGTGAGGCACAACATCATGGTGGAAGAGTGTAGTGGAGAGAAGCTCCACACATGATAATCAAGAAGCATATGCCAGATACAAAATATATACCAAAAAGGCAGGACCCCAGTGTCCCACCTCTTCCAGCCACAACCCACCCACCTTCAGTTTCCATTTAGTTAATCCCACCAGGAGATTAAGTCACCTATTGGATTAAGACTCTCATAACTCAATCATTCCTACTCTGAACATTCTTGCATTGAGTCATACATGAGATTATGGGGGACACATTATATCTAGACCACAAAAGTAGGGCTTCATGTCTGGTATTTTTATGGAAATATTAATTCATGATTGAAAACTCAGAGCAAATTAGGTATAGATTGAATTTACCCCAATACCATAAGGTCCAGGTGTACAAGTCAACCACTCATATCAGACTGAATCAGAAAACGTTGAAAGCTTTTCCTATAAGACTTGGAGTAAAAAAAAAAAAAAGTTCCAATTCCCACACTTTTATTTAACTAGTATTCAAATTTATTTTCAAAGAAATTATGAGGATATAAGTTGGGAAGTAATACTCAAAATGTGCCTTTTTTTGAGGACATAAACAAATATATAGCAAAACCAAGAGACTACACTAAAAAAATTCTTAGAACTGACAAACCATATCTGTGTGTTATGTTTTTTGTTTATTTGGTGGTTGTTTGGTTTTGGGTACTGTCCATGGAACCCAGGGGCACTTAACCACTAAGTTACATACACAGCCTCGTGTTTTACAGATTTTTATTTTGAGACAGTGTTTCACTAAGTTGATTAGGGCTTTTCTAAGTTGCTAAGGCTGACTTTGAACTTAAAATCCTCCTGACTCAGACTCTCAAGTTGCTGGTGATAAACCAGTTCTGTATAGTTACAAGATACATGAGGATATATATGGAGAGCTGTGACAGAATAGAGAACAGTGACTGAGATTGGGGGACTCTGATGACCTCATGACTGGTGCCTGATAATGTTTCTGTGCATTCTGTGTAAGAGCATAGGTTTCCCAGTTCCTATGGTAACACCCTGCCTAAGGAGGCTCTGTGAAAGAGTCTTATCAGCTTTGACCTTGATCTCAGGCACATAGCTCCCTGGGAATAAAGGAATTCCCATGCTAGACAGCCACAATGTTTCACCAGCTTTGCTACTCCTGAGCCTGCCCATTTAATAGTAAATTGCAACAATGAATTTCTTGAGCACTTCACTAAGCTCTTAACATTGCACATTGCAACTCTGTATTGCAACTGTGGAAAAACTGTATAGGTTTCTAGTTCTTTAACTTTCCTGAATAAAAAAGAATTATACTTGCATAGTCTCTAACCTGATAATGAGACACATATAAATAAAGATTGCTGGTGTAACTCTTGAGATCTGCTTCTCCATCAGAGAGCAGCACTCCATCTGACCCCAGCTTTATCTTCAAAATTTGCATGTGTGAGTCTTTATTTTACTAATCCCCCCTTTGACCTTCACTATAACCATGAGTTTGGTCATGCTGGTCATGGCACATATAATCAGTAGTATTTCTATATGACAGTAGCAAACTATCTTAAAAGGAAATTTAAAAGTTAACCTAATAATAGCTATAAAATATGAAATACTTAGGAACAAATTTGACAAAAGATTTGGAAAATCTCTGCAGTGAAAACTATTCAAAAATGAATAAATGAAATGAGCCAAATGTGGTGGTACACACCTGGCTTTCTCAGCTACTCAGAAGTCTGAGGCACACAGATTGCAAGCTCGAGGCCAGTCTTAGCACTTGAGCAAGACTCTGTTTCAAATATAAAAGGGTTGGGAATGTATCTCACTTATATTGTACTGATACTTGTCTAGCATGCACAATAAATCAATCCCCTTTGCTAGGTGAAAAAAAGGGAAAGAGAGAGAAAACGGAGGAGGGGGGGAGGAGGAGGAGGCAGAGAAATTAAAGAGGACACATACAAACACACAAATGAAAAGAAGTTCTGTGTAGTATAGTTTAAGTTCTCATATTGTGATGCCTCCTGCTTCACTCTTCTTGCTAAGAATTGCTTTGGCTATTCTGGGTTTCTTATTTTTCCAAATAAATTTCATATTTTTTTTCTGTTTCTATAAGAAATGACACTGGGATTTTAATTGGAATCACACTGACTCTGTGTAGTGCTTTGGATAATATGGCCATTTTGACAATATTAATTTTGGTGAGGATGTGGGGGAAAAGGCACACTCATACTTTGCTGGTGGGACTGCAAATTGGTGCAGCCAAGATGGAAAGCAGTATGGAAATTCCTTGGAAAATTTGGAATGAAACCACCATTTGACCCAGCTATACCTCTCCTCGGTCTATACCCAAAGGACTTAAAACAGCATACTACAAGGATATAGCCACATCAATGTTTATAGCAGCACAATTCACAATAGCTAAACTGTGGAACCAACCTAAATGCCTTCAGTAGATGAATGGATTTTAAAAATGTAGCATGCATACACAATGGAATATTACTCAGCAATAAAAGACAATAAAATCAAGGCATTTTCAGGTAAATGGATGCAGTTGGAGAAGATAATACTAAGTGAAGTTAGCCAATCCCCCCCCAAAAAAAAACAAATGGTGAATGTTTTCTCTGATATAAGGTGACTGACTCATAGTGGGGTAGGGAGAGGGAGCATGGGAGGAATAGATGAACTCTAGATAGGGCAGAGGGGTGGGAGGGGAAGGAGGGGGTAGGGGGTTAGCAATGATGGTGGAATGTGATGGACATCATTATCCAAAGTACATGTATGAAGACATGAATTGCTGTGAACATACTTTATATACAAACAGAGATGGATTTGAGACTTAGGTCCAGGGATCTCATATACCATGCTCCCTTGGAGAAATATTTTATGAGAATGAAGTGGAGAAAAAAAAAATGAGAGCAGCATAGGGTGAAACTAGACTAAAGGTCAACCAAAGGAGAAAATAAGTCAATTTAAAAAACAGAAATAAAAATTGTGTTCTATATGTGCTGTAAGAATAGTGATACATTCCACTGCCATTTAGTTAAAAAATAAAAGAAATAAAAAATAAATAAATAAGAAGTAAAAAAAACTAATAAAATCAATCAGAAGAGACAAAGAAGGGACCAAGCCAGTATAAAGATATATCAATAATAAATATTTATATCCCAGACATCAGTACATATAAGTAGACAAAACAAGATGCAGATGTCTCCTTGACACACTGATTTTATTTCCTTTGGACATATACCCTGATTATACCAATTCTATTTTTTAAGAAACTCTATGCTATTTCCCATAATGATTTTACTAATTTTTACTTCCACAGTGTGCAAGGCTTCTCTGTTGTTCACCTTCTCATCCACACTTGTAATCCTTTGATTTTTTAAAACATCCATTCTAAGTGGGGACAGGTAAATATATCATATTTTGCAATTATATTTTCTCTGATGCCAGGGATTGAACACAGGGTTGCTCTGTCACGAATCTACATCCCCAGTATCTCCTCAACTAAATTATTTTGAAATCAGGATTCATTCAATTGCTCAATCTGGGCTCAGGTTCACAATTCTCCTGCCTCAGACTCCCAAATAGCTGGACTTATAAGCACATGCCACCATGCTGTGCTTAATTGTTGGACTGATGTACATTTACTGTGCTTTTCATAATATTGAGTATTTTGTTGTTGTTGTTTTGTCTATTGTACATCCACAGGTCTTTGTTTGAGAGCTATCTGTTCAGATATTTCGCTATTTTTCCCTTCTTTTGGTCACCTTTCCACATACTTCTGGCCATCATGTTTTTGGTTGTTTATTGTTGTTGTTCTTGTTGTTTGTTTTGGTACGAGGGATTGAACTCAGTTGCACTCAACCATTGAGTCACATACCTAGACACTTTTATTTTTTATTTTGAGACATTGTCTTTTTGTATGTTACCTAGGGCCTCAGGTTGCTATGGCTGTCTTTCAACTTGTGACCCTCCTGCCTCAGCCTCCTGAGCTTGGATTACATATGTGCACCACCATGCTCTACCACCCAGCTTCTGTATCCCATAAATATCCCTAAGCCTTTTCTTTGGGGAGATGGATTTGAGAATTAGGTCCAAGGATCTTATACACCATGCTCTCTTGCAGAAATATTTCATGAGAATGAAGTGGAGAAAAAAAAAATGAAACCAGCAAAGGAAGAAACTAGACTAAAGGTCAACCAAAGGAGAAACTAAGCCAATTTAAAAAAAAAACAGAAACAAATCAAAATGATGGAATACAAATCATATTTCAATATTAACTTTGAATGTTCACAGCCTACATCAATCAAAAGACATAGACTAGTAGATTGAATTAAATAAAACAAGTCCCAACTATATGTTGAATCCAAAAGACTCATCTCATAGGCAAAGACATCCACAAACTGAAGGTGAAAGAATGGGAAAAAAACATATAACTTATGTGAATTGTATAAACAAGCAGGGGTTTTCATCCTCATTTCAGATAAAGTAGACTTCAAGCCAAATTTAATAAGAAGGGACAAAGAAGGACATCTCATACTACTTAAGGGAATTATATATCAGCAAGATATAACAATTTTAAACATTTATACCCCAAACAGTGGAGCATCTATGCACATCAAACAAACCCTTTTCAATTTCAAAAATAAAATAGACCCCAACACAATAATACTGGGTGATGCTAACACACCTCTCTCACTATTGGTCAGATCTCCAAACAAAATCTAAATAAAGAAACTGTAGAACTAAATAATACAATCAACAATTTAGACTTAACAGACATACGTAGAATATTTTATCCTTTAACAAGTGAATATACTTTCACCCAGCAGTACACAACTCCATCTGTAAAATAGATCATATCTTATGCCACAAAGCAACACTTAGTAATACAAAAAAAGAGAGACAGAGAAATAATATCCTGCATTCTAATCAGATCACAATGGAATAAAATTAGAAATAAATGACAAAATAAAAATAGAAGCTACTCTAAAACATGAAGGCTAAAAATTACACTATTAAATGATGAATGGATAGTAGAAGAAATCAAAGATGAAATGAAAGAATTCTTAGAGGTAAATGAGAACACCAAAAATAATATTAAAGTCTCTGGTACACTCTAAAGGGAGTACTAAGAGGAAAGTTTATTGCATTGAGCTCATTCATTAAAAGAATAAAAAGTCAACAAATAAATGACCTAACATTACATTTCAAAGTCCTACAAAAAGAAGAACCAATCAACGCCAAAAGCAGAAAACAGGAAATAATTAAAATCAGAGCTGAAATCAATGAAATTGAAACAAAATAAAAACCTTTCAAAACAAAATTTGGTTCTTTGAAAAAATAAATAAAACAGGTAAACCTCTAGCCATGCTAATGAAGAGGAAAAGAGAAAAAAATTAAATTACTAAAATATGTGATGAAGAAGAAAATATCACAAAAGATATGTCTGAAATACAGAAGATAATTAGAAACTATTTTGAAGATTTATACTCCAATAAAATACAAAATATCAAAGACACCAACAAATTTCTAGAGACATATAACCTATCCAAACTGAAGGAGGAGGTCATATATGATTTAAACAGATCAATTGCAAGTAATGGAATAGAAAATGGAATCAAGAAGAGGCCAGAACCAGATGGATTTGCAGCTGAGCTCTACAACACCTTCAAAGAATAATTGTTACAAAACTACTCAAAGTATTCCGTGAAATAGAAAAGGAGGGAACCCTTCCAAACTCATTCTATGAGGCTAGCATCACCCTGATACCAAAACCAGATCACGGAAAGAAAACTTGAGATAAATATCTATTTATTTGTGTCTTCTTCAATTTATTTCACAAATTTTCACAAATTTATTATAACTTTCATCATTGCAAATTTTGCACCTTCATGGTTAAACTTATCCCTAGGTATTTTTTTTTCTGTAGCTTCTATAAATGCAATTACTTTGTTGACTTTTTTACATACTTTATTATTATTTGTAGATATCATACTGATTTTTGTACATTGATATTCATGCATACTTAATGAAGTGGTTTATGAGTTCTACCAGCTTTTTGATGGAATCATTAGGATTTTCTCTCTATAAGCTTATGTCATCCAAAAGCATGCAATTTAACTTTTTTCCCAATTTGGATGTCTTTAATTTTTTCTCTCTCCTATTACTCTGAGTTCTTAGAGTACTACATAGAATAGAAGTGGTGGACTGGCATTACTGTCTTGTTTGAGACATTACAACCAAAACTGTCAGCTCCCCAACACTCATCAGTGTCATGTTAGCTGTGGATTTCTCACAAATAGCCTTAATAATGTTGAGGTATGATTCTTGCATGCCTAATTCTTTGAGAGTTTTTATGATAAGAGGATACTGAATTTCATCTGATGCTTTTCCAGGACACTCTTATTACTAATTTTACTGTATTCCCTAAGTTGTTTTTATCTTGTGTTTCTGTTTTATTTTGCTTTGAAATATGGACACAAATGGCAAAACGCCATGTGAAAAAAAATGCTTAGCATCACTAAACATCAGAGAACTAGAAATCAAAACCACAATGAAATATCATACTATAACTGTTAGGAGAGCTATTATTCAGTCAAAGACAACTAATGGTGAATATATGGAGAAAAAAAGGACTCTTGTACACACTGTTGATGATAATGTAATTTGATGCCACTACAATGGATAAAATATGGAAAATTCTCAAAAACGTAGATAGAATTAATTGATCTACCAGTTCCACATCTTGGTGTATATAAAAATGAATTCAAATTTGGATCCTAAGGAGACATTTGCCTTTCCATGTTTATTGTGGAAATACGTAAGATGACTAAGTCCTAGAAAGCCACTGTTTGGCATGGAGACAAAAAGAAACAATAATGTATTGTGTACTTAAAAGCTTTCTAAGAGGGAGTGTCTTGTGCTAATGTTCTTATCAAAGTAATTAATAAAAGTGAATACAGAGAGCAGGAAAAATTTTTAAGGGATTCAATATATTGATGGAGAGGTTTTGGTGACAACTACACAGGTATGCATGCAGTTACTTCCAAAAGAATTAAGTAGTTGCATGCTGTTAAATATGGGCAGCTTTTAAAATATAAATCTTACATTTAAAAAGTAATTTGAGAAGGAAAAATAGTTATCTGTGTGCTCAATCTATGATCACATTCACATTTTTCCAAAGCTCAGTTGATTTGTTTTATTCCAGCAATGGCTCTTAAATATCACCTTTCTCAGCTTCCAAACACATTCAACCTTGGGTCTGTGCCTTGTGCCCTCCTTCCCCACATTTTTTTCTTTCCTTGCATTTCCTTTCTCAGCATGTTCCATGACTCCTTGTGACAAATCCTTTGACAGAGAGGGGCCAGAAACAGTACAGCTTCTGTCTTCAGAAAGATCACCACATCATGATAAAGATGACATGATAAAGCCACTGAGCAGTCAAGTAAGAACACAAAATGAATTTCAAGTATGGAAACCTAACCTCAATATAGGGATGGAGTCTCAGAATGCCATCCAGAAAGTTGTACTGTCTGAAATGTGCATTTGAGTTAAGGGTAGAACTAGCCAGGTTTAAACAGTCAGGAATGTTGTTATTTGCTGTTGAGTGCAGTCCAAATACCTTCAGAAGGGCAAAGTCAGTGGTGTACTGGTAAATGTTTAACTCAAGTATTAGAAGTTTTTTTTTTTTTTAAATCCTTGAGTCCAGAATTGTGGCAATCATTAATTTCTGTATTTTGTTAAATTCCACCAGATTCTATTTTAAGCTAATCTCATGATGTTAACAGGCTCATAAATCATTTAAAATTTACCAAAGAGCTCTTGTAAACCTGTATGAACTGACTCCAAGACACCTATGTGGGCAAGACTAGAGAGGTGATACTATTTCAGGCTTTTCCCCAAAGCATAGTGTGATAATTGGCATAGAATGGAAGTTACAGATAAAGATGCTTTTGTAACAGATGCTGAACCAGCAAACTTCCATTTGAATATATGCTGCTTCCTCCATGAATAAGGGTTAGCAGGAAGAACACACTTTTAGAAGTCATAATGTGAGATAGCTTTTCCCCACCTAAATATCTCTGGAAGCTCCATTCCTTTCTGTTAGCTCACCAAAAATGAGTATCTGGTACCAAGTTAAGCCAGCATGCCCTGATGTTTTACTTTGATGTTGGAAGGCACAGCAGCCCTCATCTGTCATAGATTTAAGGTCTTATAATGCCACAGTAACAATGGCCAGTGGTCATGGGTTTGTGTGCTGGATACAGAGGATATCACCATGAATGCCTCTCTAACACATGCATAAATCTTGTATTCTGCTGTTAAAGCAAGGACCGGAAGTTATAGGGTCATTCCAGATAGTGCAGGGTTTCTCAGTAATGGGAGTAGGTTCTATTCTCAGAATTCCACTGAACATGAAAGTTTTCTGATGTCATTTATAGTATCATTGCATTTATAGAGAAGGCAGGACAATGGAGTAAATATTTCTGAATAACTAATAAATGAATAAGTACAAGGGTTCTGCCAGAAGTATTTTGATATGCACATTTATAACCTACCAAACGGCCTAGAAAATGTTTGTGGGGAAGGCCTTATTATGTTGTTTATTGCCGCAGTCTGGCTGGGCACAATTCAGGAGCCACTTGTCAAAAGAAACTAACTTTACTTTTAGAACTACAAACGCCAAACAAAACAGCTCCTCAGGAAAAACCCTCAGAGCCCAACTTCCACCACCAGCTTCCACAAGCCTCTCACCCACACAAACCTCATCACCTCCCACAATCCTCCTGCTCTTGAGGCTGATTGGCTGGGTCGCGTGGGCGGAGCCAAAGAAGTCCCCCAATGAGCAGCTCCGTGGTCTGAATGGGCAGGGAAACAGCCCAATGAGCAGCTCTGTGGAGGAGCCAATCAGCTAGATGTTGCTGGGGCCGCTGTGAGCCAATCATCAGCTGGCAGTCTGAAGGGCAGGGAAACAGCCCAATGAACATCACCGCAGAGGAGCCAATCAGCTAGATGTTGCTGGGGCCACTGTGAGCCAATCATCAGCCAGCAGCTGGAAGTTTGCTGGCAGCTGGAAGTTTGCTGGGGCCCCTTTGGCTGTGGCTCTCAACATCTCCCCCTCTCTGTTTAAACAACAAGCATGTGACTTAGGGACCGTGCCTGCCTTAGGTTGTCCAATACTACATATGGTCCTTACACGTCTTCGGATGAGCTGACCTCAGGGTGTCAGCCTCCTGTCTTAGGTTGGTACCATTGTAATTGGATCTTACCCGTCATTGACTACCGGTCCAGTATACAGCCACACCTGTGGAGAGGTATCAGTGGGGGGGGGTGAGGTTCTTTGCCTCACCTCTCTTGGCCCCCAAATTTTAGCTGAACAATCATGACAAGCAGAAGGGAGGAAGATATACCAAGCCAATTGACGGCTCCTTTTGGGAAAATTGTACCACCAATGACATCATCAGCAAAAATACCCTAACACTACCACAAGTCGCTGCACCAACAGACAGTTCACAATGCATACAAGTGAGTTCATAATGCATACAAGTGACACATAGTTTAGGCAAGTTCTGTAAGCGGTTCAGTGATGGCTATTGCAGAAACTGTAGATTAGTTTTATCTTTGTCTTCACCGGCACAGGGATGAAGATAGGAATTCTGGCAATAATGGCTAAAGAAAAAATTATGTAACATTCCAGAAGGTACTAAAAGAAAACAATTTTCTTAACAATTTACATTGTCTTCACTGGCACTGGGATGAAGATAGGAATTCTGGCAATAATGGCTAAATAAAAAATTGTGTAACATTCCAGAAGGCACTAAAAGAAAACAATTTTCTTATCAATTTACATTATCTTCAAGAGAATTATTAAATATAATGAAAAGGATAGGTGAAAGTAAACAAATAGATCTGTTAACCTCCATTTTTGTTTACATATGAAAACAATTCTTAACAGTTATTTACCCAATTTAAATTAAACCATTTAAATCAGGTGAATAAAAAAAAATTGGATCCATTTTTTCATGAGTGCTCATCATATATGATATATGGACATACGTACATTCAAACATATAACACAAAACACAAGTGTGCATACATAATATAATACATACAACACATAACATAATAGTAAAGGCCTTATAACTTTTTACAGGTGAAATCTCCATTGCAATGTTTAAAAACTCTATAGTCAAAAAAAAAATAGAACTGATCAGCAAAACATTAACCTAGGTCTGTATGAGCTCAAAAAACAAAATAGAACTTCATGATATGGGAAAGGGCAATAATAAAACAGATATTGAAAAAAGCATCCTGGTTCTGTCGCAGATGTAAGGATAGCCAAATTGGAGTTTTGGATATCAGCTGTTATGGATTTGAGCCAAATCATCTTATTTTTGGTCTGTAGAAATCGCTTTAGTTAATCTCTCTGGAATCCAAATTGGCTGCTGATCTCCCTGTGGAAACACAGAAACAGACCCCCGACTCCAGACAATTACTGGGTCAGGACCTTTCCATTGTCCTGTTAGAATATCTTTCCAAAGTACCTTGGGCTTATGTACATTTTTTGGACACATATGCCTTTCTGCAGCACTAAGTCCTGATGAATCCAAATTTAAAAAGTTTAGAGTAAAAAGGGTTATTTTAAGTTTATCTTTGGGGAATATATACCCCTTCCCAATTCCGTCTTTTTGCTTTAATAAGTACATTGTAATAGTTTGATGAGCTCTTTCAACTATGCCTTGTCCCTGTGGATTGTATGGGATTCCTGTTATATGAGTAATGCCAAATGATGAGCAAAATTGTTTAAAAGAAGTAGACGTATAACCAGGGACATTATCTGTCTTTAACTGTTTTGGAATGCCCACAGTGTCAAAATTTTGTAAGCAATGAGCTATAACATCTTTAGTTTTTTCTCCGGCATGAAGGGAGCCCATCAAAAATCCAGAAGAAGTATCAACTGTAACATGCAAATATTTTAATTTTCCAAATTCTGGCAAGTGTGTGACGTCCATCTGCCAAATATGGTTAGGTATCAGTCCTCTAGGATTGAATCCAAGATTAACTTGTGGTAAAAAGGTCACACAATTTTGAAATTGTTTTCTTATTTGTCTAGCTTGTTCCTTAGTTATTTTAAAATGTTTTTGTAAAGTATTAGCATTGACATGGAACCTTTTATGAAAATTTATAGCTTCTTCTAGTATAGAGAAAATATGTATGTCATGTGTAGTTTTATCTGCTAAATCATTGCCCAAACTAAGGGCTCCAGGCAATCCTGTATGTGCCCTAATATGTCCTATAAAGAATGGATCTTTTCTCTCCCAGATTAAACTTTGTATAGTGGAAAACAAAGAGAAAACAGTAGAAGAAGGCAAAATCCTACCAGCATCTTCAAGGGATACTATAGCATTAACTATATACTGACTATCAGAAAATAAATTAAATACAGAATCTTTACACATCACAAAAGTTTGTAATACCGCATTAAGCTCTACCTTTTGAGCTGATTGTTTGGGTACTAAAAATGTAAAAGTTCGATCAGGTGTAACTATTGCTGCTGTACCATTATTTGACCCATCAGTGAATATATTTGGAGCATTCATGATAGGTGTTTTTCTTGTCATTTTTGGAAAAATTACAGGATGCAATGACCAAAAAGACAATAAAGGATTAGATGGTAAGTGGTTATCAAATGAAACATTAGATTTGCACATGATTATTGCCCAAGTATTTAACTCATTAGCTAATTCATCAATTTGATTCATAATATATGGAGTAATAATTTTATTAGGAGAAATTCCAAACACTGCCTTTGCTGTTTTTATTCCTTTGAGTATTAATTGTCCTACAGCCTCAGGATACCTAGTAAGAATAGTGTTAGGAGAATAAGATAAATGTATCCATAATAATGGACCTTCTTGCCAAAATACTCCTGTAGGAATATTTTTTGTTGGTAGTACAATAAATAATAAAGGCAAACATATCAATTCTATCCAAATGCATATTTTCCATATATGTTTCAATGATTTTTAATGCCTTTCTTGCTTCAGGTGTTAACATTTGGGGTGAATTTGGATCTGATGGACCTTTTAGGATATCAAATAAAGGTCCCAACACTCCTGTTGGTATGCCTAGATAAGGCCTTATCCAATTTATGTCTCCTAATAACTTTTGAAAGTCATTAAGTGATTTGAGTTGATCTACTCGTATTTGAATTTTTGGTGGACAGACCATGGTTGAGGATAATAGAACTCCCAAATAATTAATTGGAAAATTTAATTGTACTTTATCTATTGCTATCTCTAGATTATAATTTTTTAATAAGTTTGTAAGTGTGGCATAACATTCTGGCAATGTGTGTTTAGCTTTGTGTGCTAATAATATATCATCCATATAGTGAAATATTTGTAGCTCAGAATTTTGATTTCTAAGTGGCTGGATTACTTTGTTAACATAAATATGACACATAGTTGGGCTGTTAGCCATCCCTTGAGGGAGTACTTTCCATTCATATCTCTGATCGGGACCTTCATGATTTAGTGCAGGGATAGTAAATGCAAAACGTGGACTATCCTCAGGATGAATTGGAATTGAAAAAAAACAATCTTTAATATCTATAACTAAAACATACCAAATTTTTGGCAAAACAGACAATTGAGGAATCCCTGATTAAGCAGGTCCCATAATGACCATTTCATTATTAATGGCTCTTAAATCTTGCAATAATCTCCATTTAGCAGATTTCTTTTTGATGACAAAAATGGGAGTATTATGGGGAGATACAGAAGGTTGTATATGTCCTTCCGCTAATTGTTGTTTGACCAGATCATGGGCTACTTGTATGTTTTCTTTAGTCAAGTGCCACTGAGGAACCCATACTGGTCTTTCTGATTTCCATGTAATTTTTAATGTCTCAGTGGCCCTTTGTGAAAATCCAACCCATGTCTGTCTGTTCCTTGACTTATTTGTATTGGTGCTGCTATACCTTGTTCTTGTTTTTCTAATCTTTTTCCTTTCCTAAAACCATGTCTAGCCATAATAGTGGGTGCATTTTGATTGATATTATTTGTTAATGTCAAACCTAATTGATCTAAGACATCTCATCCCCATAAATTTACAGGAATATGATCCAATACATATGGCTGTATAGTTCCTTCACATCCCTCAGGATCCTTCCAATCTAATACCATTGCACTTCTATCGGGATTAGTCACCACTCCTAGGCCTCGAAGTGTTTGAGTGGCTTGTTGTAATGGCCAATGTTTTGGCCATTCTTGACAAGAGATGATGCTAAGGTCTGCACCTGTATCCAGTAGCCCATTAAATTCATGTCCTTGAATATTTAGTTTTAGCATGGGGTGAGAATCTAAATTTAAAGAAAGCATAGCCCAATCTGCACCTGTGGAGCCTAATCCCTTGGAACCTCTTTCTACAGCGTGACTGGAAAATTTATCATGTAGGCTTGGTATTACTAGTAACTGTGCTATTCTATCTCCTGGTGAAATTACTGATATACCCTTTGGAGAACTGACTATAATTTTTATTTCACCTTCATAATCGGGATCAATTACCCCAGGACTTATCAAAAGTCCTTTTAGAGTAGAAGAGCTGCATCCCAATAATAAGCCTACTGTTCCTTTGGGAAGAGGTCCTTTCACCCCTGTGGGAATGATTTGAACTCCCATCTCTGGAGTTAGTACTGATCTGGTGGAGGCGCAGATGTCCAACCCTGCGCTCCCTCTGATTTGTCTGATGAGGGATCTGATGTCCTGGGCACTACCCTGATGGGGTTACTGGGGTTGCTGGTTTCCTCTAGTGCTCCGTATATTTGTGGTTTGGGGCCCCGGAGCATTGGGGCCCCCTGTCCATTTTTTGGCAACAGAGCCCGATGCCTTTGTCCACAATATTGTGGATAAACACCTTGTCCTTGTTCGTTTTTTGATAATGGAGTACCCTCTATGGTGGTTTGAGAATGGCATTCATTAGCCCAATATAATGGAGTACCCTCTATGGTGGTTTGAGAATGGCATTCATTAGCCCAATGTCTCCCTCTATGGCATCGTGGGCAAATACCCGGTATTCTACTCCTTTGATACCTAGTTTTGTTAAACCCTCCTCCTATGGGGCAATTCCTTTTAAAATGTCCTGTTTGTTCACAATTGTAGCATGTTCTTGGCCTGGAATCTAAAGCCTGTTTTACTGCAGCTGCCACAATTTGCCCTTGTTCATTAATGTCTCTGGCATCTAAAGCCTGTTTTACTGCAGCTGCCAAGACTTGCTCTTGTTCATTAATGTCTCTACATAATTTAATATGTGTTTAAATCTTCCTGTTTCCATGGTCTAATGATATCTCTGCACCAACGATTTGCTTGGTCATAATCCAGTTGTTTTATTAATGGCATTGCTTGTTCTGTATTCCCAAAAACTCTGGTAGCTGTTTGAATAAGCCTATCTACAAATTCAGCGTAAGGTTCATTAGCTCCTTGTATTATCTTAGATAATTGACCTTGTAAACCTCCATGTCCTTGTAAAGTCTTCCATGCCTTAACTGCATCTACAGCAATTTGTAAATATACACCAGGATCATATGCAAGTTGTTGCTGCCGATCCTCATAAGGTCCCTTTCCTAACAACATATCTAGATTTCTCTGAGGATAACCAGCTGCTGCATTTCGCCTAGCCGTCTCCTTGCAAAATTCCTCATTGGCAACCTTCCATAACAGGTATTGTCCTCCAGTTAACACAGCTTTACAAATATTAGCCCAATCTGCTGGTGTCATGTTTAAGTTGGTAATGGATTCGACCAAGCTTACAGTGAAGGGTGCTTGAGGACCATAGGTTGTTACAGCCTCTTTTAGCTCCTTCACTGATTTGAAATTTAAACCCTGGTAAATTCGCTGCCCTCCTACCTCAAATACAGGGAATACTTGAGATCCTGTCTCAGGATCCCAACTATCAACTGCGGGGATTAGGAGTCTCCTAGCATATGGAGGTGGTCCTGTTGATTAGACACTTATGCCCTCTGGTGATAGAATGCTGTTAGTAGCAGTCTCCTGTAGAGGTGGTGCTGTTGGTTGGAGACTTTCGCTCTCTGATAGAAAGGTGTTATTAGCAGTCTCCTGTTGTAACTTTTCCCCTTATGGCTTTTTCTGCTCTAAACTTCCTTCCTCTGTCTCACTAGCTCAAAAGACCTTCTCTTGTACTTGAATCTTTTCCTCTTTCTGACTAACTTGAGAGACCTTCTCTTTTACTTGAATCAATATGTCTTCTCCTTCCTCTACCTTTGTCTGAACTGAAGGCTTTGGACTAAGCAAACCAGATACATTCGTCCATAATGGCAATGTGCCAACTGGCAGAGTCCCTGGGTTGTTCTTTTCTATTCTTTTTAAATCTTCACCATGATGGTTCCATTGTGATATATCTAACAACTCCTCCTTAAAAAGCCATGGGCTATATTTTTGTATTATATCAACGTATGCCCTGACTGCTCTTGATTTTACTGGGAAGCCTCCTTGCTCTAACAATTTACTTAACACTCTTTTGGTTTGTTTTTTACTAGTTGCTGATCCCGTATTTCTACTATAATACAACCCAGCAAGATAACACCAAACCAAACCGAGACAGAATCCAATAAAAATGGAACAACAAAAATTCATTATAGCCTTTCTATCCTCCTGACATGTGCATCCATCCTTTCTCCCTATCTGTTCCTCACACGCAAATAGTTTGTCCTCAGTTGTGAGCAGTTTTTCTTCCCTCTCACTCATCTCTAGGGACAGGCAAGTTAAAACAAAAATGAAGCAAAACAAAAGAGTAAACTTAGAATGGCTACCCATCCTCTCGCCCTGCCCTCAGGGGAGAGCAGTTTACTTACCCTCAGTCGTTCCCCGTACGGACCACCAAATGCCGCAGTCTGGCTGGGCACAATTCAGGAGCCACTTGTCAAAAGAAACTAACTTTATTTTTAGAACTACAAACGCCAAACAAAACAGCTCCTCAGGAAAAACCCCCAGAGCCCAACTGCCACCACCAGCTTCCACAAGTCTCTCACCCACACAAACCTCATCACCTCCCACAATCCTCCTGCTCTCGAGGCTGATTGGCTGGGTCGTGTGGGCGGAGCCAAAGAAGTCCCCCAATGAGCAGCTCCGTGGTCTGAATGGGCAGGGAAACAGCCCAATGAGCAGCTCTGTGGAGGAGCCAATCAGCTAGATGTTGCTGGGGCCGCTGTGAGCCAATCATCAGCTGGCAGTCTGAAGGGCAGGGAAACAGCCCAATGAACATCACCGCAGAGGAGCCAATCCAGCTAGATGTTGCTGGGGCCACTGTGAGCCAATCATCAGCCGGCAGCTGGAAGTTTGCTGGCAGCTGGAAGTTTGCTGGCAGCTGGAAGTTTGCTGGGGCCCCTTTGGCTGTGGCTCTCAACATTTATTTTCCTACTTCTCCTGATCCATATTATTTTATTTCTTCTTCTTTTCAATGAGAAGGAAATTGAGATATATGAATGTCATTCACCTTGCTCAGGGCATACAACTAGCAAGTGGCAAGGCCAAGGTAGCTCTTTAGTATAAAATCAAGTCTGAGTTTAAATCAAATTAAACTAAGATCCCCCCTGATTCCAAACTCACGTTTAATTCCAGGCTTCTCTTTCATGGATACACAACATGCAAGATAGTCTACAAAATAGGATGAAACAAAAGCTTAAATAAATAAATAAATAACCATGAAATAATTATTCTTCTTGAGAGAAAATCTATTTTCCTACCCTTACTAACCAGTGGAGAACAAAACTTTATTGCCAACTCTTCTTAGGAATCTGGCATGAACAGGGCTTTGGATTGGAATCTCACCAACTCAGCATTTGGTTTCCTTCCTCATGTGAAGCTCTAACATACACTCTCCTTTCAATGCTCTATATTCTTCTCCAGTTTTGTGATGAATATTCTTCATTGCAGGATATCCCTGAGGTTCCTTGAACTCCTGACTTCACCTATCACACCACTTTTATGCCTGCCATTATTTCAATGTCTATATTTTCCACAAGACAGGATGGTGACCAAACCTACATTCTGGGTGTCCCTGGTGCTTCCACAATATGCATAGTTTTCTAACAACAGGTCAATTTGTTGTATCTGTTATTATAAAAGTTGTGCGATCATGAAGGAGAAGCTAAAAGCAGCACAGACAAAACTTTCTGTGTATGACTTGTTCTGCATGTCCAACCTGTGTGAATGGATCTGTCTCCTGTCCTTGGTGAGGTAGGCTTCACAACATGCCTACAGAAAGAGTGGTTAATGAGTGTATTACTTCTTTCAATGGGTACAACTTGTGGTGAGCACAACTTTGGAGATAAAAGATGAGGAAGATATAAAGAGTATCACTATGACTGTGGGTATTCAAAGGGTTATGAAAAGTCTGACACAGAACCATAGTACAGTGGGGAGTCATGTTATATATCACACTGCCAGGCTCACACCAGAGACTGAGGCTGAAAGCTTCAATCAAACTTCAATATTGTTTGCTTTCATGGAGGTAAAATTTCAAAGAGTAAATTGCATAAATATATGTAACTCAATGACTATTTCCATACATAAAGGTACATCTATCACTCAGATCAAGAGCAGAAAAAACTCAGAAATCCTAAAAACCCATCCTGTATTTCCACAATATTCCTCACATCCCCCATACTAAACATCACTGATGGCCTCCATCATCATACATTTGTTTTAGTACAGTTAATAATTTTTAAAAATCACCCACAGGCAAATATTCCAAAAAAAGAGATAGGCCTGTATATTTTAACACTCAAAACTGACTGAACCAATATTACCATCTTGTAAAGGATATAAGTGCTAATCCTCATAAAACAAGTCTTTTCTATATGTTTGTTACAGATATGCAATATTGCTGCCCTCTTATGGCTTGGTTCTCCACCCAGCACCTGGGAAGCAATGTTTTCCTGGTCCATATTCTCCTTGGTGCAGTTACCCTCCCAGAACATTGTTTTTCACTTTGGGCACTGAATCATAAGGGCCATAGAATAACGCTATTTTTTTCATATCCATGATGGGAATCTACTTTCTGGCAAGCATATTTGCACCTGAAGGTAAGGAATGAGTACAGGGTAAAAAAGAAAATGTCTTCCCCATTTTCCTGAGAATTTTTCTGGTTGCACCTATAGAAATCAGAATAATTGGGTTCTAAGTGTTCCCTGACACCACTTGGGCATTTGGGACACATTCTGCCACTGAGTTGCTAGGAAAACAGGAAAATATCAGTAAAGTTTGGCTCAGATACATGATGGTCTTCATTATGGTCAAGAAGTGACCTGTAAACTGGTGCCACTGAGTCTTAAATTTCTCTGGGTCAGCAATAAATTGTTTTCCCATTGATCAATCACATTTCCTTGCAAACATGTAGAGTCTAGGCTTATAATTATGAGCTAATATGATCACATTGTACTGTCAGTACATCTGCCTGGCTCTGTCTTATTACTTCACCTTCAGTGACAATTTATTCCTGAACTCTATGTGTCACTCTTAGGTCACCACATGCAACCTTGGTTGGGGAGTCATCTTTATTTAAGGAAATAAAACTTCTTGTGTTCAAGTAGAGAAGAGGTGTGTAGAAGCAACAACATATCAATCACCATGCTTTTCTTAACTCCTTGTGTTGTAATGTGTCTTACAAAATACCACATTGATGGGTTCCACTCCTCTCTCTCTCTCTCTCTCTCTCTCTCTCTCTCTCTCTCTCTCTCTCTCTCATAACAGAGGTTGAACCCTGTGACACATAACAATTGAGCCATATCCCCAGCCTGTTTTATTTTTTCCAGTATCTTGCTAAATTGCTCAGGGCCTTGCTCAGTTGCTAAGGCTGGCTTTGCACTCTCAATTCTCCTGCCTTAGCCTCCCAAGACACTGGGATTACAAGCATGTGCCATGACACCCAGTTATAGGATCCACTCCCCTTAAATGTGAACAATGATGTCATTTTGCTGCCCTGTAACAAAGCTTTTTTTTTTTTCATGTCCATGATGGTAATCTACTTTCTGGCCAGAATATTTGCACCTGAAGGTAAGGAATGAGTACAGGGTAAAAAAGAAAATGACTTCCCCATTTTCCTGAGGAATTTTTTTGGTTGCACCTATACAAATCAGAAGAATTGGGTTCTAAGTGTGACCTTCTTACATGATCAAGGCTGTAGGATTTACTTTCAAGATGGAACATATATCAGTAGGCAGCTGGCAAAAGTTCCTACCTGGGAATTTGAAAAAAGGCTCAATTTCTCACCACAGAGTAGCTGCTTCCCCAGCAGAGGGTGATCTGTGATGTACTGTGGCATTGAGAGTGAATCTCATTGACTTGTTATGACCTTGTCTACAGAGAAGAGTATGTGCTCTCTGTTGCATTCCATTTATTAGTATTAAGCCATAATTGCAGCACACATTCATGGGAATGAAAATCGGACTCCACTTCCTGATAGCAGGAATAACAAACAACTGTTGGATGTATGATTAAATCCCCCAGAGACTCCCTTGTGGACACCAACTATTTAGATTTCTTCTACATGCAAACTACACTCATCCTTCTCAAGGTCCCTGAATTCTTACTCTTATTATACATTGATCAAAGTACGTGATCTGGTCATAAGATTCAGATTCATGTGCAAGTAAGTCTGAGTACATAATTTCTTATGTAGCCCATGAAGCACAGTTTCTCCTAATCTACCATTACAAAACAAGGATCCTCCTTCATCTACTTTTCACTTACATGTTAACTTCCCTTTAGCTCCTTCATAGTTTACTGAAAGGATAGAATATTTTTTAAATTTCTTTAAAATCTTTATATTTTCATTAACAGTTTCCAAAAAATCCAGCTTTCTTCTACCCACTAGTTGAAAAACCCCAAACACATTTATGGTTATTAATTAGGACAACACCTCATTCCTGGGACTGAGATCTATATTTGTTAGTTATTGGCACAAAAGAAATCAATTGGTCTCCAGAGATCTTGATTCATGACTCTGTAGCTACAGTCTCCTCTACCTGTTTTGTGGACATTATTCACTGGACCAAAAAGCCCATGCAGCTGGCATCCTAACATGGACTTGAAGTAAGCCTATAAAAATGGTGTGGCCCCTCACAGAGCAATGAGGAAAGGAAAATGGGGAACCTACCAAGTTCCATCAAAGACTAACAGCTGCAATTAACCATGAATAAGAAAGAAGCCCAGAAGTTTTGGGGATTTAATAATAGACATTAGCCCCTGGATTGGTGCAGCTGATGTTTTGATCCTAAGATATGGGATAAGATGATGTCAAATGAGCAGCAAGCTGAAGTGAAGTGTCCTATTGTGACAGCCACTCACCAAAGATTAAAGGGCCCTACAACAGACCATTTTCATTTAATAATGGCCCTGAAGAAAGACAAGGCTATGAGAGACAGACAAGGGGGAAAAAGTGGGGGCAAAAATCTATTTAAAGCAATCAACCACAACATATGCAGGAGGGAGAGAGACAGGAAATGGTACCACTAGCCTTCATGGTGCAGGAGGAGGCAACAACAAATGGTGCAAGTGAACCTTCTACTAACAGGCAAAATGTTATATCCTTCCCTGAGTCAATGGCAACTGCCTCCTTATGAGGCAATGCAAAAGCCAGAAAGGGACTGTAAAATAATCAGGCCACCAGACAGGCCGAAGCCATGGTCTCCCAGAAATCCATTCCAAGATTCCAGAGATCCTTTTGAAGGTCTATGTAAGATAAGAGATGAAAAGTGGATTAAGGGAATACAAGCCTTCCCAGTTGACACTGCCCTCATGCCCCAGCACCCTACCACTTGGTATCTGCACACATTGGGGTATACTGAAAGAGATAAAGAAGGCAGTAAAAGAGGATGGGCCCCATGGGCCATTTTCAGAGCAAATACTCAAATCACTCAGTCTTGAACTTAATTGTCCTCAAGACTGAAAAGACATAACTAGAGTGGATCTTGATCCCACAACATTTTTGAAATGGAAGACATTTTTCTGTGGTGAATGTGAACAGCATTAGAATTGTAACCACACCACAAATGTTAACCTCCCAGCTGAATGCTTGCAGGGAGCAGGAATATAGAGTTCCCCTGTGGTACAAACCACAGATCCACCAAATTATTTTGATCAGTTGTGGCTCTGTGTTTTAAGAGCCTGAAGGAAGTTACCAGCTGGCAGAGGTACATTTTGTATACAAGGTCTAAGGCAAAAAGCCACTGAAGTCCTACCACAGTTTATTGACAGAGTAAGCAAGGTGGTAGAAGGGAACATGTCTCATGAAAAAGCTAGGGCAGCCCTAGCCAAGGAGTTGATCTGGGATGGACTAAATAAGGAGCATAGAGCAGCAGTTGCGCCAGTACAAAATGGCACACTGGTTGACTGGATTTTGGCCACTCAGAATAGAGGGACAAAAGCAGCTCAAGCCTCTCTGCTGGCCTCAACCATGACAGTTGCATAAAAGCTGGAATAAGGAGACTTGCAAACAGCTAGTTGCAAAAAAAAAAAAATGTGCACATTTCCTTCCCATTGGCCCTTTACAACCTACTGGAGTGAATCCCTAAGAGTTAAAATCTAATGCTTTATAACAAATGGATGTCCTGCATAATGCACCTTTTGGAAATTTAAGATATGTAGTCATTGATACCTATTTGAGGCTGTATAATGGCCACAGCCTCCACAGGAGAAACCACCAAAAAGGCCATTTCCCATTTATCAAAATGGTTTGGAATCATGGGTGTTCCCATGTCTATTAAAACTGACAATGGGCCAGCCTATGCTAGCAAGACATTTCAGGTAGTTTGCAATGATTGGCATATACATCCCTTAACTGAGATTCCCTATAACCCTGACTCAAGGCATCATAGAAAGAACATACAAGGGATTAAAAACCATACTACCAAACAGAGGGGGAAACTATATCAAGTACCTCACAATTCCTTGAACAAAACCTTATTTACCTTAAATTTTCTTTCAATTTCAAATTTTTCTGCAGAAACATCAGACCATAACATTGGGCCCTGTGGGGAGCCCCACTAAATGCCTTCCAGCTCATGCCTCAAGTTCTGACCAACCACTGCATTCATTGTGGCATGTCAGAGACCCACTCAGATAATAAGGATGTCTTCTTTGTGAGTGTGCCCCTAGAATTGAGTTACACTCACCTGTTCCCTTGTACTCCTGCCACTTCTGCCCTTTTTATGGATAGAACTTTCTAAGAATAAAGTCTCCCCAATAAAACTTGTTTCTAAATGTGCTCTCTTTCATTAGTCCTAGTGACTTTGTCTTGCTCTCCCTTTGGGGGAGCCTCAGTCTGAGAGCTGGGGAAGCCATCCTGAAGATTGTGTAAAGGTAAATTGTGTCTGTGTTTTATTTTGCATCCCTGCAACTTCACATTAGGAATCTTAATTCAGCTGCCCATTCTGGTAAAGGGCAACAGGTGGCTTCTGGACAGCAATCACTCGGGGTGAATTTCCATGTACACTCAGTGGAGCATGTTTAGAAATTCAGCAAATTCTATTTTGTGGTTGTAGAAGAAGCTGGCAGACTAAGAGCCAGGGTCTTTAAAGAACTATCATGGGCAATTCCATGTCTTCAGAAAAACATATTTATCTGATGATCCTGGAGAGTTTAATTAACAGGGTAGGGAAACAGGTCCAAGGAGCCCCGCTGGCTCAGTTCCTGAAAACAGTGATGTATGCCCATGGTTTTGTGAAGAAGATTCACCAGATTTGCGTACTTGGGAGGAATTCAATAGAAAATTGTCTAAAGGTTGCCTCTCTGCCAAGCTGTCTCGGAGTATAATAGAAAATATTCAAAAACTCTGAACTGCTCTAGAAACGTGTATTTTTGAGGACTGAGACAAGGACCAATGGTCTTTGAAAGACTTGTTGAAAGGGCTCCAGAAGACAATTAGAAGTTTTGAGCAAAAATGTTGCCCAATGGAGCTCCTAGGCAGTTTTCTCTATCTGTAGCCAGACTGAGGGCACAGTTAATTCTCGCCCAGTCTGCAGCTTGAAAACCTCAGATTATGACCTTTGGGCTAAACCTAAAATCAAACATTCAGTCACAGCTGAACAAGACAGAACCAGTGATTTACAAGTGCACCAAGGGGCATATCCTAGAGAGGTAACCAGCCCTGGTCAGGTTTCTGTGAGTCAAAATGAAGATGAAGGAAAGGAAAATGGACAGGATGATACTGACAAAGCTGAGCCACAGTCTGAAGACTCCAGTCAGAGGGTGAAAATTATAGGAGGGCTTTAGTAGATTAAGTCTGGCTGGCCCCACACCTGCCATTTGGATCCAGCCACTCTCCTCTGTGAGAACAAGTTTCAATAACTACTCTGAACTGGTGGTAACCACACTTTTGCCACTCCAATGTGGTCTTAAGACAGTTCTGGAAGTGAGGGAAGATATTACAGGTTTTCAGCTTTTCCATGTTTGAACAGGTTAACCAGAAAAACCAGCATGTCCGTGTGCAGACTGCACTTCCTTTTAAGACTCTAAAGGAGTTCAAAATTGCTCGCTGTACTTACGGTCCCAATTCAGCCTTCATTCAGTGTCTGCTTGAATCCTTATGTAATGAGCCCTTACCTCCACATGATTATATTTCTCTGGCCAAGTCTTGTTTTTCAGGGGGTGACTATCTGCTTTGGTGATCTCACTGGACTGATAATTGCACTGAACAGGCTGAGAGAAACCAGAGGCAAGGCTTTGATGCCCCTTTAGACATGTTAACTGGAATTGAAAAGTTTGCAGATTTGGAAAAGCAGCTAAATTATGATCTGGCAATTTATGATCAAATTTCTGCATGTACCAAAAAGGCATGGAGGAAACTACTTAATAGAGATGAATTAGCTTTGGCTTTTAATCAGATACACCAGGGATCAAAGGAGTGGTTCTCAGATTTCATGGCATAACTCTACCAGGCAACAAACAGAACAATAGGAGAGTTGAATGCCTCTGAGTTCCTGGTCAAGCAGTTAGGATTTGAAAATGCTAATAAAGTTTGTCAGGAGATACTCTGACCCCATGGAAAAAGGGGGACTGTTTCCAGATTTATTTGCCTTTGTGTGGATGAGTGTCCCATGCAACTACAGGGTTTCACTCTTGCTGTGGCTCTGAAACAGGTACTATGATCTCAGTCTTCGAGATGCCATTCTCAAGGGCAGTGTTTCAACTGTGGTGGAACTGGGCATATGGCTTGGGACTACAGGTCTCTGCGCAATAGTGCAGAGACCTCTCCTGGTTTGTGTAGATGTTGCTACCAGAGAGATAATCATGGCATGGGGGAACTCCAACAGATATGGAGGGGGCAGCTTGCCACCATTTCTAACCTCACTTCTGCCTTCTTCACTACCAGGAAACCAGGGGCAAGGCCTATCCTGGCCCAAAAAAACAGTAGGGATATTACAGTATGCATCGGAAGAAAAGTCACAGACTCAGACGTCATCAGGGCAGGCCACATCAGCTCATCATTATTACCAACTGGCTCTGCAGAGACATTACAGCTACAACCTGCCATGGGAATAACCCTAACCCATGAAATGGGGCCACAACAAATTTCTACTGGGATTCACGGGCCATTACCACCACATACCATAGGCCTGATTTTGGGGCAAAACAATTTACAAAGAGAATCCACGTGCTGCCAGGAGTGTTTGATCCAAACTTTGAAGGAGAAATCAAAATCATTGTACAGTCAAATACCACTACTGAACTCTCTTCAAGAGATATATATGGGTGCAGCTAATATTCTTGCCTTCCCACTCCACAAATGGCCAGATGAGAGCTCAACTTCCTGGTCCCTGGACCAGATGTATCGGGTTCAGTTAGTTCATCAAGAGCACCCTCTGCTGGATATTAAAATAAATCATAAAAAATTCAGGGTATCATGGATACTGGGGCTGATAGATCTATTCTATCTAACAGATTCTGGCCTAAGAGCTGCCCTTTCCACAATGGAGGGGATTAATAAGATCTCTCAGCCTGCACAAAATGTTCAGTATCTTTGATGGGAAGATGAAAATGGTAACTCTGGAATTTTTAAGCCTTATGTCTTAGACACCTAGCCAGCAAATTTGTGGGGCCAAGATATTCTAAGCAGCCTAGTTTTGCTATTAATAACTCCAAATTCTATCATGCCATCTAAGGGACTTAATCAAAAATTTATTTCTAGAGAAAATGAGGGAAATTTACAAGAAGGGTATTTACCTATAACCCAGTCCTCCCAGCAAAGACTAATTAACTTGCCCAACTAAAACTTTTTTGGTAGGGTCCCTGACTTTATCCCTAATCCAGAGAACAGCAGAAAAAGTCAGATGGCTCACAGAAGAACCAATCTGGGTTAGTCAGTGGCCCTTAACAAAGGAAAAATTAAAATAGCCCACATGCTAGTTCAGGAAAAACTTCAGCCTGACCATTTATCACCTATGCTCAGTCCTTGGAATACTCTCATCCTGTAATTAAGAAAAAATCTGGCAACTGGAGGTTATTACAAGATCTCAGGCAATTAATTATGTTACTGAGCCCATGGGAGCCTTACAACAAGGGCTTTCTTCTCCTGCAGGTATCCCTTTGAATTATTATTTAATAGTAATAGATTGAAAGATTGTTTCTTTTCTATACTTTTGCATTCAGACAACTGTAAAAGGTTTGCCTTCAGTGTTCCAGCAATAAATTCTAAAGAACCATTTCAAAGATACTGATGGAAAGTGTTGCCTCAGGGAATGTGTAACAGCCCTACTCTATGTCAAAATTTTATGACACAGGCCATTATGTCTGTGAGGAAGAAATTCCCTGATGCATATATTATTCATTTTATGGATGATATACTTTTAGCTCATGCTAACCATATGTACTTTTAAAAGTCTTGCCCAATTAGAAACTTCACTCACAGCAATGGGCTTGTGCATTGCACCTAAAAAGGTACAGAGGACATCTACTTTCCAATATCCAGGTCCTCTAATTGAATGACACATAATCCTTCTCAAAATTTACAAATAAGTGTCAAGGAACTACATATTCTTAATGATTTTCAAAAAACTATTATTTGATATTAATTGGCTAAGACTACCTTTGAAGCTAACTACTGCAGATTTAAGACCCTTATTTCAAATATTACAGGGAGATACTTCTCCAACTTCTTCTCATCAGGTCACAACAGAAGTGAGAACAGCTTTGACAAAAGTTGAAATTATTATTTAAAATGCTCAGCATACTAGAAATAACCCACAAGAATCTATATATTTATTAATATTCCCAATTGCTTATGCTCCTACAGGAGAGATATGGCAATCATTGGAAGTTATTTAATGGATTCATTTAGTCCACTCTCCTCAAAAGTCATTAACTCCTTTTCATGATTCTATTTCTCAATTAGTTATTAGGGGAAAAATGCAAGTTTTACAGCTGGTTGGATCAGAACCTAATATTATAATCATTCCATTTTCTGCTCAACAAAATGATTGGTTTTTCCAAACTTCTAATACTTGGCAAGTAGCATTTGCTAATTTTCCTGGTAATACAGAAAGACATTATTCTCATTATAAAATTATTCAATTTGCCTTGGTAGTTGCATTTATTTTTCCAAAGATTGTTCATGCACAACCAATAGGTAGAGCACTAACGGTATTTACTGATGGCTCAAGCTCAGGTAAAGCAGGTTTTTATAGTCACACTCATACAGACATAATGCAAACCTCATATATTTCTGCCCATGACCAGAAGTTCAAGCTCTCATTTATGCTTTAAATCATTTTGCAAATGATCCCATTAATATTTATTCTGACAGCTTATATGCAGTTGGAGTTACTAAGAATATCGAAACTTCAACTAATTTGTATGCACCATCATAAGAGTTATTCAATTTATTTAATACCCTGAAAAATATGGTACAAAAAACATGACAATACAGATGTTTTATAAACCTCAGATGGGCCTACACTAATCTTCCAGGGCCTTTAATATTATGTAATGATAAGATTGATAAATTGGTTGCTGTTTGTCAGCAAATGTCTTTGTATGACTGTGCACAGCTTTACATTTTTTACATCATCAAAAAGCTTCTAGCTTGCATAAAATATTTCATATTACCAGAAAATAAGTTTATCAAATTGTATGTCACTGTCCCCAATGTGTTATACACATTCCATCTTTACAATCTGAGGTAAATCCCCATGGACTAAAACCAAATCAATTATGGCAAATGGATGTAACTCACATTCCTCAATTTGGTAAACAATGTATGGACATGTAATTGTAGATACTTATTCTAGATTTATCTTTGCCATAGCCTATGCAAAAGAAAATACCCAACATGTTATTTCTCATTGCCTAGGGACGCTTGCAGTATTAAGATGTCCTTTATAGATTAAAACTGATAATGCACTGGCTTATGTTAACTCTTCTTTTAAAAAATTTTGCCAAGAGTTTCATATTGACCATAAAAGAGGTATTCTTTACAACCCTAAAGATCAAGCTATTGCTGAATGAGCTCATTTATATATTAAGCAACAATTACAAAAACAGAAAGGGGGACATAGAACTAGGATCCCCTAAAATAACCTCGATCATGCTCTGTTCATTTTAAATTTTTTAAACTGTGACTCAGAAGGTCGCACTGCAGCTGAGTGACACATGTCTATCACAGCAACAGGCCCTTCAGGCCACGTTTGGTGGAAGGATTTGCAGACTGGCCAATGGAGAGGACCAGATCCAGCAATTATATGGGGTACAGACCATGCTTATATTTTCACAGAAGGTTCTTGGGTATCTGAATGTACCATCAGACATGGAGAACCTAGAACCAAGATTCAAACAACTGAAGATCAATACAGAGATGCCAGACCTGACTCAGTCAAGAAGAATTCTCAAAGGAAAAGGGTAAAGAAGATGGCCCAGAGAGATCCAAAGGTGAAGCTACCCTCATGAAATGAGCTGAGGAATCTGACACTAGAGGCTGAATAAATGATTCAACATCAAGGAAAAGCTATATCTCCAAGATGATGTTTGTGGCAGTACAAGCTCTATTGAGCTGTAAGGTAAAGGGAAATCAGGGAGAAACCTACTGGACATATTTTCCAGATCCACATTTAGTACACTCAGGGTGTGGACTGGAAAATTCATCCTAGTATTTAATAATGACTCATACATGACGGGAGGATTTACAGACACCCATATGACTGGATTTAATTATTCTGGCTATAGGGCTCAACACATTACCTATGTGTTGTTCCTGTGATATACATGCTGGCTGCCTAAAAGTGTTCTTTGAGGAAAAGACAGCAGTTGGGGAACCTAGACCAGCTAATTGTGCTATTCCTGGAGACTCAAAGCCTTAGATCAGATCAGTTATTAAAATGGGACTTCATCATAACAAGCAGTCATTTCAGCACAACATCCACTAATACCTCATTGTCCTAACCATTCTGTGATAGAAATTGGCACCTTTCCTAAGTGGATGGATTATATAAATACTTTACCAGTATAGCACAAGGTGTCTAGAAATACTGGGTACTTTTTGGACTGGTCTCCTAGAATTGACAAAAAGTAAGTATGCAAAGGTGCTGCCATGACCCCTGGAGGATTTGTTAGTAACATGCTGACCTTCAGCAAAGGTGGCAATCAGAAAGATGTCTGGTGCTTAATTGCTGCCTCAAAATTCTTACATTTTACTGACAAGACTTCACCGGAATTTGTAGGCAAAAACTCTAAGGAGGATTTCTATTATGGCCTACAGGCCAGTGTTCAGTCTCCTTATGTTTAAATTATTGGAAATGTGAAAGTTAAAAGAAAATATGATAGATATCTTGTAGCATGTAATAAATGCAATTTAACTAATTGTATCACCAGATATAATAGAGGGGAAAGAACACTAATATTTCATCAGCCCACTTTTGTCTTATTGCCAGCTAATATTTCAGAGCTATGGTGCACTGATGCTGGTTTTCAAAAAATACATGCCCACCTAGTGAAATATAAATGTGCTCTTGGACTCATACATAGTATTGGGAGTAGTTGCCTTAGTTTCCTTTATTGCTTCAATCGTCACAGCTTCAGTGGCCATATCTCAAAATATTTAACATGCAGATTTTCTTAACAATTTGGCTAAGAAAAAATTCAAAGATCTTAATAATCCAATAAATATTGATTAAAGGATTGAGACTACACTAAATGCCCTAGAAGCTACTGTCATAAATATTTGTAATGAACTTTCAGCTTTGAAATTCAAGAAAGACTTTAATGTCACACTGACTATAAGTATGCATGTGTTACTGCTGCCAAATACAATGCTTACCAATGGGATTGGGAGAAGGTTAAAAAACATTTGTTAGGTATTTAGCAGAATAATAATAACACCTTGGATCTTTTGGAGTTACATCATCATATTCAATATATACAAAACAAAAGGAAGATTGATTTTTCAGATCCTACTTCTTTAACTGATAAAATACTTAGAAATAAATGACTTTAACTCTGGAAACATTCTTAAACACTCTACATGGTATATCTTTGAATTTTGCTCTTTGCTACTAATTCTCTCTTGTGTTATAATTGTAGAATGTTGTACCTTCAGAATAAGAATTCAGAGACTCAAGTTTGTGACTCATCACCTGCTTTTTCAAAGAAAGAAAGGGAAATATGTGGGGAGCCACACCGAATGAACACCTCTTCCAGCCCTGATGCCTCAGGCTCTGACCAACCATTGTATTCACTGTGGCTTGGGCAGAGACCCTCTGGGTTAGTAAGGAGGCCTTCTTTGTGGGTGTGTTCCTAGGGTTGAGTTATATTCACCTGTTTCCTTGTAGTCCTGACCCATCTTCCTTTTATGGTTAGAATCTTCTAAGAACAAAGTCGCTCTGATAAAAGCTTGTTTCCAAAAGTGCTTCCTCTCAATATAACATCATTCCTTAAGAAGATCACCAAGTACTTTAATGTCAAATTGATTATGTTAGAGCCTGGCATAGTGTTGTACGCCTGCAATCCCAGTGGCTCAGGAGGCTGAGGCAGGAGGATCACATGTATAAAGCCAGCCTCCTGGCTTGAGGTGAGGAAGAACATCATGGCTATTCATGGTGGATAGGAGATAGGAGTCAGTTATTTTTTAACTGGCACCTCTGAAAACATGAGATCTCAAATAAACTTTTCATCCTATACAATTTTTCTAGTCAGATCTTTAGTCACATCAATGAAAATACTGACTAAAACTATTACCTATTATGCAGAAAAATGTCTAACTCAGAGGCTCTCAACCACTGAACCACATCTCCAGACATTTTTTTTACATTTTACTTAGAAACAGGGACTCACTGTGTTCCTTAGGTCACTCCTCCTGGTATGCTCTTTTTCGGGCTTGTGTTATCAGGGGTCCTGAGAATCTGAATTGTTGTGTTTTGTTTCTAGATGCTTGTATTCTCTCAGGAGAAAGTTTGCGGTAAAACAAAAAATATAGTAAAAGTCTAAAAATTTATTAGAAAGGAAAGAAAAGATGTGATGGGATTTGGTAGGTCGGCAGAAAGAAAATGGTGATGAAAACTCTTTTCCCTAGTTTTGTATTGGAATCTTGGGGAAGTTTCTAGAGAGTCTTGGTAGGTGCTAACTCTCAGCTTTTGATGGACAGGAGGTTTGCCTTAGATTTTTAAGTCCCTACTGTGCATAGTTTTACCCAATAGTACCCAAGCAAAACCCATGGAGGTTAACTATTATAATGAGACTAACGTGACAAAATAAATATCTAAAGACATAAATATCTAAAGAGTTGCAATGTTCACAAGCGGGGCTTTAGGAAAATGATAAATCACAAAAACTTGGATATCTTCACTGATTGCTTAATGAATTGCTACCAAGTGCTACCTGTAGGCAGGTGGCATGGTCAGAGGAAACGGGTCACTGGAGGTGTACTCTTGGGGATTATTATGGTTCAGATCTGAAATGTATCCCTTAAAGCCTATGTGTCCAAAATATGGTCCACAATGTAGAAAGGATCAGAGGTAGGGCTTTTCAGAAATGTGTGGATCATGATGGCTATATTTCATCAAATAATTTGAATGGACTTTTGATGGTAACTGCAGACATGTGGAACATGAATGGAGGAAGCAGATCACTGGGAGCATGCCTTTGGGTTGTCCCTGGCCTCTCCTCCCACTTGGCTGCCATGTGTCATGCATCTTTTCTCTGCCTTGCCCTTATTCCATGATGTTTCTATCTTGGAACCAGCTGACCTTAAAAAGAAATCTTGGTCCAAAATAAATTTTTCCTCCTCAAAGTTTTTTATATCAGGTTTTATTCAAGGAGCCATCCCCTACTGAATTGAACATTCTATACTAAGAAAATGCATGTGTGGAGCACAAAGGGGTAAAACATATGAGGAACAATGAAGCATGACCTTCTTTCCCCTAACTGATAGCTGAGGACTGGCTCCTCTCTGCTCTCTGCCTTCTTGTCTCACCATGTGACTTCTCTCTCTGGAATGTGATTTTACTATGATGCCATCTCATTAGAGATGGAACCATTCAGTTAGGATTCTCATTCTCCAAATCCATGGACTGGATGATATATCCTTGGGCATTTTGTTATAATAATGGAAAAGAACTAATAAACTTTCATGGCCCAAAGCCCAAATTATACACCATCACTTTTAATATGTAAGATACTCTGAAAAGGTATATCTCCCACAAAGCAGTAACAGGGCTCTCCTTTGCCTGGAATGGGGAGGGTTTAAGGATCCCAAACCACTGAGTTAACACTTCATTACACAAAATTAGAACCTGAATATTATTTCTTAACTTTGTGTTGAAACCATATCAGGTCAAAAAAGGCTACAAATTTTATTCTGATTTTACCATGGTGATGAAGATATATTTAGTAGACAGAATTAACTGATTTTGCTGGTGTAAATTTTTGAGTGAATAAAAGAAAGTTAAGAACTCAACTCTAAGTATATTTCTTGGGTGACTAGATAAGCAGGAGTTCAATTTATAATGATATCAATAAAATCAAGCAATAAAAAGGGACAGAGTATCCAAAGAGGTTAAAATCATTGATGATTCTCTTAAAGTGCTCTATATATCTATTTTTGTCATATATGCATGCAAAACAAGAATATGTGTACACATGTTAATAATATCAACGTATATTTATGTACCTTCATCTTATTGACCTATAAGTTTCTTGAAATTTCTCTTCTACTTACCATATTTCTGCTATTAGAACAGAAAAGAGGCTCATGAATACTATCTGACTGAATCAGCAAGGCAGTGAAACAGTGAGGTTACCACTGACTGACTCCTCTGTGCACCATCACCTTCTCCACTTCACCACTCTGAGAAATTCACTTTCAGGGGTAAATGGTGAAGGGATTTTAAAAGTCAATTTATTATAATTTTTAATGTGTATTAATTATATAAAATAATGGTTTTCATTGTGACACTTTCATACATGACTCTAATATACTTGATCATATCCATCCTCCCTATTACCTTTCCTTAATCCCCTCTCCCAGACTCCCTTCCCATTCCCCAGCAATCCTTCTATTCTTTATTTATTCCACATGAGAGAAAACATGGGATGTTAGTCTGAGTCTGACTTATTTTTTTAACCTGATGATTTCTGGTACCATTCATTTTCCTACAAATGGCATGATTTTGTTCTTCTTCATGGTTGAGTACTACTCCATTTTGTAGCTACAAAACATTTTTCACATTTTACATTTTTAACCATTCATCTGATGATGGACATCTAGGCTGGTTCCATATCTTGAATATTTTGAGTAATGCTGCCATAACATGGGTATGCACATGTCTCTTTTGTATGCTGGCTTCATTTCCTTCAGATACACAAAGGAGTGGTATGGCTGGATCATATGTTCACTTTATTTTAAGTTTTTGGAGGAACCACCATAGTGGCTACACTAATTTATATTCCCACCAACAGTGTGTAAATGTTGCTTTTCAAGCACTCTCACCATATTTTGTTGTTTGGGGCTTTATTTTTTATTTATTCTTATTAGTTACACATTGGAGTAGGATATGTTGATATATTATACATATATGGAGTATAAGTTATCATTATTTTGGTTGTACATGATGTAGAATTACATTGGTCATGTAATTATATGGGAACCAGGAAAGTAATGACCAATTCATTCTACTATTTTTCCTATTTCCATTACTTCTTCCTTCCATGTATTCCCCTTTTTCTAATCCAAAGAAACTTCTATTTTTTTCCTACTTCCTCCCTTATTGTAGACTCATTTCTCCAATCTTTGCCTCCATAATCACATGACATTCTCCCCAGGTCCGTATCTAAATCTGAGGTCTTAGTGAATTGGGCACTTTGATATGCAACCTCATACAAATTACTCCTTTCTTGAGTGGCTAGTTCCTCTGGTGTTTGTCCCCTGCCTCTCTTTATAGCTTCATGCCACTTGTCTCTCAGCAACCCACACACTGGTAATACTTCTTTAAGTTCTTCGCATGTACTTGGCTCACCCTCATCCCAGAACTTGCATCAGTCTCTTCTTCCCATGTGACTTTCACTTGGGTTTTTCATTATACCCACCACTCCCTTGATTTCATTAATTGATACACATTCTTTTGGTTTTAGCATAAAAGCAAAAGAATGTTTATTAATTTTTTCACGAACTGATGCATTAGTTAACTTTTCAACTAACCTGTCATCTATGACAAAATACCTGAGATAACTTAAAGGAGGAATGGCTTGTTTTGGCTCATGGTTTCAGAGGTTTCAGTCCATGGCCATCTGGCTCTGTCTTTATCTGGGCCTGTGATGAGCCATGAATGTCATGGCTGTACACTTCTGATGATTAGGGAGTTATTTCAGGATGTACATGTAAAATTTCAAGCCCTCAGTAGAGAAATATTCAAAATCATGAAGATAGCAGATTAAGAAAAAATTTTGATCTCTAGGTGTTAAACACATTAAGTTTCACAATTACTTTGTATTCTTTCTAAGCACATCATTGTTTACTTTTTATTCTACCTAAAGTAGTCTTTCCTCACTCTTTCACCCAACTTTTCTTTGTTTCAGGAAGTCACTTTCATCCTTCAATGCCTGACTCAAAGTTCACTTTTACAGTAGAATGTTTTGTGGCCTTTGTCATCTACACAGGAAACATTAAATATTTTTTTCTAGTACTCAGTGGATATGGTGAATTCTCCATATATAACCCTTATGACTATTATTTATCTTTCAATGGGTATGCATTTGTAAGGACAATGAACTTCTTCATGTTACTCTCTCTCTGCGTAGTTTAATATGTTCTTTGAGTAATAACCTGGAGAATTAAATTTTCATGCCAGTTGAGTTATTGTCTTACCATGACTTTACTTGGCATGACTCCCATTCTTGTTTTCCAATTTATTGGAACTCAAAATCATTGAGTTAGCAGTGGTTATATTAGTACTGAAACAGAAACTCTGTTACTAATTGAGTCAGATTTTTCATTACTGTCTCTGCTCCACCTCCATCCATCAGTTTTGATTTGTGATCCTGGTGCTGGAAATAAGCAAAGCAAGTTTCTGTTTTGCTGGTTGGGTCATCTTAGGCATCACCAGAAAGGAGCTCAGAGGGTTTCCTGACTTCTTTCTGTGGAGTTCCTTCCTGTCTGTTGCTCTTTGGTGACTCTTCACACAGTGGCTGTAGTTCTTTCTTCTAGAAGTAACCAACTCCTGTTTGTATATTTTCCCAACAAGTACAGAGTCAGCCTCATCACCCATTATCCTCTCTTCTTCAGAGAGGTTAGTACCAGGTGTTAGAAATGCTTTTCCTCATAGATCAGGTCATGGTGAGCTTCTTGCATGCTAAGAGGAACAAGCACTTTGTACAAGTGCCCAACTTGGTAATTTCAGATCTTTCCATTTCAATTCTTAGACTTGGGGTGGTGGCATCTTCTCTAACTTGTTCTCTCTTTTTTAACTTTCTGATTATGTATGACCTTTAACCTAAGAATTCTTCATGATTCTTCTCTGGAAAACCAACAGGAATAATTTCTCTCCATCACTGGAACTTTATGAAAAACCAGAAATTTACACTGAACATTGTACTTTGCTTTACTTTAACTCAATGGTTTCCATTAACTTTTAAAAAACAGAATAAAGTGTAACCAACAATTGGTTTGGGCTTGTTATTCTCTCAAGTGGAAAATCCCATGTCTTCCACACTTGTATTTCTCTTTTTTTCCTTAAATTTTAAGTTTTATTTTTTGCTTGTGTTTAAGGTGTACTACACAATGTGTTTGATGCATATAGTGAAATGATTGCAAAATAACATATCCATCACTTTCCATGGGTACTTTTTTCTTTCCTGGGATAAATCCCACTTGATCAAGGTAAAACTCCCTGCACTATGCTATTGGACTTTGCTAGCATTTTGTTGAAGATTATTGCACTAATGTTCACCAAGGATGTTGACCTTAACCTTCTCTCTTTTATTCTTGTTTTTCTTTGGTGTAGAGTAATGCTGACATTGTAAAATGAGTTTGGGGGTATTCTCTTTTTATCAGGTTTTTGAAAAATTTGAGAAGTTTTGGTATTAGTTCTTTAAATGTTTGTTGAATTTAACAATAAATACTTAAGGTACTGAACTTCTCTTTGATGAGATGTCTAAAAACATTTTTATTTCAATCTCCAATTTCATTATTGGCCTATTCAGACTTGGTAGGTTGCACGTGTCTAGGAATTTATTTCATTTATTTTAGGTTACCCAACTGGTTGGAATAATGTAGTAGTCACTTATGCTTCTTTCTATTTCTGTATTATCAGTTGTAAAATCTCCTCATTCACATCTGATTTTATTTGAATCTTTTCTCTTTTTATTTGCTTTTGTCTAGTTAAGAGTTGTCAATTTTGTTTGTCTTTTCAAAAACAAACTCAAAGTCACCAATCCTTTCTATTATATTTCTAGATTTAATTTTATGTATTCCTATTCTGAACATGGTTATTACATGTTTCCATCACCATTAGTTTAAGTTATTCTCCTTTTTGAATCCTTTAGATAGAAAACTATGCTGCTTGTTCAAGAATTTTTCTTTCTCTTTATTAGGAATTTATTGCTAAATCTTCCCTTTAAAAATGTCTTTTTCTGGGCTGGGGGGTGTATCTCAGTGTGCAGAGTGCTTGGCTAGAATGTGCAAGACACTGAGTTCAATCCTCAGCACCACATAAAAAATAAACACATAAAATAAAGGCCTTCTGTCCATCTACAACTACAAAAAAATATAAATAAAAAAGAATGTCTTTTTCTGCATCCCAAAAGTTTGGTATTTTGTGTATCAATTTCCATTTATCTCGATATTTAAAAAATTCTGGTTTAATTTCTTCTTTGACTCATTGGCTCTTCAGGAGCACATTGATTAATTCTTCTTATGTCCTACCTCTGCCACCTTGACATCCCTAAACTCCTAACTCAGATACAAAATCAACATATTAAAAATCAAGAGATTTCTGTATGCCAACTAGAAATTCACTAAACAAGAAGTAAGGAAAGCAATTTCATTCACAACAGCCTAATGAAAAAAACAAACTAAAATATAAAGTAAAATAAAATAAATCAAAGTCTACTAACAACTCTAACTAAAGATATAAAAGACCTCTACAATGAGAATTATAGACTGAGGGAAGAAATTGAAAAAGAAATTAGAGTTAGAAAGACCTCCCTTATTTTTGGATAGTCAGACAGAACTACAGTAACAAAACTTGCATGATCCTAGCACAAAAACAGACATGCATAATGGAATAGACTAGATAACACAGAGACACACACTGATAGTTATTTGATTCTTAATAAAAGGGCTATAAGAACAGTTTGGAGAAAAGAGTATTTTAAACAAATCATGCTGGAAAAACTGGATAACTATATATAGAAGAATGATTCATGCCTCTACTCTGCACTTAAGTCAACACCAAGTAAATCAATTTATTAAGAATCAGCCTAGAAACTCTGCAACTGATAAAAGAAAAAAAGTTTCAAAGGTCCAACATACAGGTGCAGGCATCAACTTCCTCTAAAGACTCTTAAAGCTCAGGAAATAAACACCAGGAGTAATAAATGGTATAGCATGAAATTTAAAAGCTTCTTCACAGCAAAAGGAAAAAAAGCATGAAGAGAGAATCCACACAATGGGAGAAAAATCTTTTCTAGTCAAACTTTTCACAAGGGATTAATATCTAAAATATAAAAAGAAAAAGAAAATGCCACCAGAAAACCATGTAATCCATCAATAAATGGACAAACTAAACAGATATTTTGCAAAAGAAGAAATACAAATAAGTGGTCAACAAATAAATGAAACTATATTCAATATCATTAGCAATCAGGGAAATGCAAATCAAAAGTACACTGAAATTTCATCTCACTCCACTTAGAATGGTATCCATTAAGTTACAAGAACTAATACTGATGAGGATACAGAGACAAAAAGGAAGACTTATTCATTGTTGATGGACCTTTAAATTAATATAAGCATTATGTATAATGGAATAGACTAGATGACACAGAGACATACATGATAGTTATTTTATTTTCCTTGTCAGGAAAATAAAAGGAGACACAGAGGCAAGATGCAGAGGCAGGAAAGAAAGATGGCAGAGTGGCAGAAGGGCCAAGCTGACAAGCATTATTTATGTCAATAAGTTACTTTAGGTCATTCGTACATATTGTTTATTGTATTACTAGGCAGCTTACAGACTTAGCAACATTATGTAGCTTATTGCTCAGTGACATACTAAGTTGCAATTTGCAATGTTAAGAGGTTTGTGTATCTCTCAAGAAAGTCCATTGTATAAAGTTACTGTTATGTGGACAGATTTAATTTCTGTGAAACATTGTACTTTTCTAAAAATAGAGTCCCTATATTCCCAGAATCTATGTGCCTGAGGTCAAAGTTGAGGCTAAGGTCAAAGTTGAGTTCTAACATGGAACCTCATCATGAAGACATTGCTACAGCAGTCAGGTGTCCTGTGTCTTTTCACAGAAGTTTTCCCAGCAGCCAGGGATTCTGTGTCTTGCACAGAAACTTCCTAGCAGCCAGGCATTCTGGGTCTTTGCACAAAAACTTCCTAGCCACCAGGCATGCCACAGTCATGAAGCTATCAGAGACCTCAATCCCAAACACAGAACCCTGACACTTCCTCAAAAGACTAGGAATGAAACCACCATATGAGCCAGCTATACTACTTGATATTTATCCAGAAAACTAAAGTTAGAATGTTATAGTGATATTTGAATGCTCGTGTTTTAGCAGCATAATTCACAAAAACTAAATACCACACTTGGGATTGAGGCACAGTCCACCCCAACACTGATACAATGCCCACATATGCTTTTCATTTCAGACAAAGGAGGACTTTGAAAATTAATTTTGGTAGATGTCTACTTACTGAGCAAACTACTTTGAACATGATAGTCAAGGCCAAAAAATCTGCCAGAAAGAATAGAGAGCAGTAAAGATGAATTGTTGAAATAAAGGTCTCAGTGATGTCCAGCTGGAGAAAGCACCATTTAGGCATCAATTTCTGCACATTGCTAAGAAACAAGCAAACACAATTATTTCAGTAATATTCTACCTGTTCTTCCTTCTGTCTCTCTTACTCTTTATTCTCAATAAAGCAGCCAAAGTAATGTTTAAAACACTGTATCATAGACTTTGCAGCAGAAATCTTTTGGTTTTCCAGTCTGCTTAGAATGCAACTTGGACTCCTTACCATGCCCTGCACTTCCTTAGTATTCATGCATCTGGCCTCTCCGTACATTTATCTCATCACCTCCTCTTCCCCTCTCCTCTGTTCACACTTTCACTTTCTGTGTCCATCATGAAGCTGGTCCTTTCCTTGGAGAATGTCCATCTGCTGTTCTCTTTGCCCCTTGAACTCTTTATCATCTCCCATTCCACAACATCCTCACCATAATCTTTTATGTCTTGGTTCAAATGCCTCTTCTTTAGAAATTTCTCTGACCAATCTATCTAAAGCAGGTTCCCTCCCTGACCCAGGCCACTTGTGTTTCCTTTATAACACTTATCACTATCAGACTTTTTTTTTACTTTGTTTACCTGTTCTTTGACTCACTCTTCCAGCTAAAATGTAAACTACAGAAGAGCAGAAGGCCTGTTTTATTCCTTTCTGAATTCCCAGGGCGATAATTTCAGGGAGGCTTTCCTCACATGTAGACACATCTATCAGATTATCCTTCATACTGCTCAGTAATCACTGGCCTTTACCAATTGTTTTTCTAGGCCGTGTGCTTACTGAAAAAAAAGAAGAATTTTATTATTCAAATTTGTAATCCAAACACAAATTTGCCTTCGTTAACATTTGTTATATGAATTAAGAAAAAAAAGGGAGGGAGATAGAGAAAGAGAGAGAGAGAGAGAGAGAGAGAGAGAAATAAACTAGGGCTTTTTTAATCTAGGCACATGGAACAGGAAACATAAAATTCAGAAAGGAAAGGACATGTTCATTCTTTTATGGTTAAACAGACCCAATAAATGTTGATAATTGAAAGAGTCACCTGACTATTCGGAAAATTCCTGAAAGAATTCTTGGAACTCAGAATAAAAGATAGGGTGTCATTTATCCAAAGTACAGTAGCTTGCAGTGCTGTGTATGAGGTTGACCTAGATGGCATATTTTGGATCTAAGCTATACACACATACAACACACACACACACACACACACACACACACACACACACACACGGAGAGAGAGAGAAACTGGGTTTTGAACCTAGAACCCAGGGGTACTTGATCACTGAGCCACAATACCTGTTCTTTTTTTCAGTCAGATTCTTATTAAGTTGCTGAGGCTGATTCATCTTCTCAGGTCAACGGGATTACAGATGTGCACCACAATGTGCCTGGTGTCTCTAAAATTTTTGTGAGAAAATCACAGATATTGTAGACTTTATGAAGCATAATGTATGTGAGGCAGTTGTTAGGAGATTAAAGTAGAGGTGTCCTCCAAAAACTCATGTGTGTGACAATGCAAGACTGTTTAGAGGTAAAATGACTACATCATGAAATATTCCACCTGGTCAATGGATTACAATCCACTGTAGGCAGGTAGGGTGTGGCTGAAGGAAGTAGGTCACTGAGGGCATATCTTTGTGATTTATATATTGTACCTGACAAGAAAAAGATCTCTTGGGCTCTTGTTGCCATGTCCTGAGCTGCTTTCACCTGCTATGCCCTTGTGCCATGATGCTTTGCCTCACCTTGGGCCCAGAGCTACAGAGTGTGCTGTTCATGAACTGAGACCTCTGAAACTCTAAGGCAAAATAAATTTTTCCTCCCCTACATTGTTTTTATAAAGACCTTTGGACACAGATAAAAAAATATGACCCAAACAAGTATACACAATTAAATATTAATTAATTCCAGTGTTGTTAACACACCTTATAAGATTCTTTGCCATGAAGCCCTGTGGGTTGGCTTTCCTTCTCAGAGATATATAGAAGTCCTAAATCCAGGTACATGGAAATGAGGCCTCATTTGGAAATAGTGTCTTTGAAGATGTAATAAAGTTAAGATGAGGTCATATTGGGTTAGAGTGTGCCCTAGTCCTTGTAATAATTGAGGCAGGGGTTGGGTAATGCATATACAACTCAGGGAATCAACCATTAAAAGCAGGAATATGCCAGCAATGATCCTTTCTTAGAGGCTTTATTAGAACATGATCCTGATGATGCTGTGATATTGGATATCTAGTTTCAAACTGAGACAATCAGTTTATGTTGTTTTAAGCTATGAAGTTAGTGGTGCTTTGTATGGTAGCACTTAGGAAATTAATATAGAATTTAGTGGTGGGAATGCTGTTATAACAAATACCTAAAAACGTGGAGATGGAATTGGAATCCAGTAAGAAGTAGAGGATATAAGAGTTTTGAGATATATAATAGAAAAAGTATAGATTCTGTGGGAGAAAAACAGATATTAAATTTGGTTCAGATGAAGGCTAATACAGATGTAAAGAGAACAGAATATTGATATCTAGTGCCGCAGTCTGGCTGGGCACAAATCACCAGCCACTGAAGCAGGAACAAACTTTATTTCTGAACTCCACCAGCACACTCCACACAGACTCCCAGGAACTCCCCCAAACGCCACGCAGCTCCTCCAGGAACCAAAAACCGGAAATATCCCCTCTCCGGCACTTCCCCAACCAATGGGAACTCTCCGGAAATCCCCGAGAGAGCTCAAGCGGAACTCAACGGGAACTCTGCCAGAACTCAAAAGTCATCATCTTAATGGCTCGCTAGCATCACCTCTCAACCACTACTTCTGGCAAAAATGCGTCATCCCGACTCGGCTGTGGCCCTCAACATCTCCCCCTTCTGTTTAATTAAACAACAAGCAATGTGGTTTAGAGACCGTGCCTGTTAGGTTGTCCAAAACTACATATGGTTCTTACCCATCATCGGATGAGCTGACCTCAAGGCATCAGCCTCCAGTCTTAAGTTGTTTCCAACCTAGGTTGCAATTGGATCTTACCCATCACTGACTACCGGTCCAGCATACAGCCATACTTGTGGATAGGCCTATGCACCACTGTGTGTGGGGGGGTGAGGTTCTTTGCCTCACCTCTGTTGGCCCCCAAATTTTAGACCATCACTAGCAGAAGGGAGGAGGATGCAAAATGCCACGACAACAAGCCAAATGACGGCTCTTTTTGGAAAAATTGTACCTCTGATGACATCATCAGCAAAGATACACCAGCACTACCACAATTCGCTGCATCAACAGATAGTTCACAATGCATACAAGTGATACATAGTCCAGGCAAGTACTGCAAGCAGTTCAAAGCAGAGGAATCCATCAATATATCCATTTCCTCCCAAAGTAAATCAACTCCTTGATTGAGCATTACTTGTTGAGTTATTATTCATTGATGCATCAGTTTATACAGTTTGTTGTGATAACTATCGAAGAAGCTGTAGTTTGGTTTTATCTTTGTCTTCACCAGCACTGGGATGAAGATAGGAATTCTGGCAACGATGGCTAAAAAAAAAAAATTATGTAACATTCCAACAGGTACTAAGAAAACAATTTTCTGAACAATTTACATTATCCTGAACAGAATTATTAAATATAATGAAAAGGAAAGGTGAAAGTAAACAAACAGATCTGTTAACCTCCTTTTTTGTTCACATATTAAAACAATCCTCAACGGCTATTTACTCAATTTAAATTAAACCATTTAAATCATGTGAATAAAAAATTTGGATCCATTTTTTCATGAGTGCTCCTCATATATGATATATGGACATACGCACATACAGACATACAACACAAAACACAAGTGTGCACACATAATATACAACACATAAGACAATAGTAAAGGCCTTGTAGCTTTACACAGATGAAATCCCCATTGCAATGTTTAAAAACTCCACAGTCAAAAAATAAAACTGATCAGAAAAACATTAACCTAGGTCTGTATGAGCTCAAAAATAAAATAGAATTTTATGATGTGGGAAAAGGCAATAATAAAATAGATATTGAAACAAGCATCCTGGTTACCACCTGGGTTTGACTCTTCTTTGATATCCCATATTTCTTCCTGTAACTTGCATATGGATCTGAAGATATTCCCACAAGCAAGTCTCAAGGGTTTTTACATTTGAAATAGGCTTTAATGGTGTTCATTATTCATTAGCCTCCAGGTGTGGGAGAACCACTGTTGCAGATAGGAGAATAGCCGAGCTGGAGCATTGGATATCAGCTGTTATGGCTTTGAGTCAAATCATCTTCTTTTTGGTCTGTAGAAATCACATAGGCTAGTCTCTCTGGAATCCAAATCAGCTGCTGTTCTCCCTCTAGAAACACACAAACAGACCCCCAACTCCAGACAATCACTGGGTCAGGACCTTTTCATTGTCCTGTTAGAATATCCTTCCAAAGTAGCTTAGGCTTATGTACATTTTTTGGACACATATGCCTTTCTGCAGCACTAAGTCCTGATGAATCCAAATTTAAAAAGTTTAGAGTAAAAAGGGTTATTTTAAGTTTATCTTTGGGGAATATATACCCCTTCCCAATTCCGTCTTTTTGCTTTAATAAGTACATTTTAATATTTTGATGAGCTCTTTCAACTATGCCCTCTCCCTGAGGATTGTATGGAATTCCTGTTATGTGAGTAATGCCAAATGATGAGCAAAATTGTTTAAAAGAGGTAGAAGTATAACCAGGACCATTATCTATTTTTAAGTATTTTGGAACGCCCACAGTGACAAAATTTTGAAAGCAATGAGCTATAATATCTTTAGTTTTTTTTTTCTCCAGCATGAAGGGAGCCCATCAAAAATCAGGAAGAAGTATCAACTGTAACATGCAAATATTTTAATTTTCCAAATTCTGGCAAGTGTGTGACGTCCATCTGCCAAATATGGTTAGGTATCAGTCCTCTAGGATTGAATCCAAGATTAACTTGTGGTAAAAAGGTCACACAATTTTGAAATTGTTTTCTTATTTGTCTAGCTTGTTCCTTAGTTATTTTAAAACACTTTTGTAAAGTATTAGCATTGACATGGAACATTTCTTCTAGTGTAGAGAAAATATGTATGTCATGTATAGTTTTATCTGCAAAATCATTGCCCAAACTAAGGGCTCCAGGAAAACCTGTATGTGCCCTGATATGTCCTATAAAGAATGGATCTTTTCTGTCCCAGATTAGACTTTGTATAGTGGAAAACAAAGAGAAAACAGTAGAGGAAGGGGAAATCCTACCAGCATCTTCAAGGGATACTATATCATTAACTATATACTGACTATCAGAAAATAAATTAAATACAGAATCTTTAAACATCACAAAAGTTTGTAATACTGCATTAAGCTCTACCTTTTGAGCTGATTGTTTGGGTACTAAAAATGTACACGTTTGATCAGGGATAACTACTGCTGCTGTACCATTATTTGACCCTTAAGTGAATATATTTGGAGCATTCATGATAGGTGTTTTTCTTGTCATTTTTGGAAAAACTACAGGATTTGAAGACCAAAAAGACAACAAAGGATTAGATGGTAAGTGATGATCAAATGAAACATTAGATTTACACATGATTATTGCCCAAGTATTTAACTCATTAGCTAACTCATCAATTTGACCCATAGTATATGGAAAAATAATTTTATTGGGAGAAATTCCAAACACTCCCTTTGCTGCTTTTATTCCTTTGAGTATTAATTGTCCTATAGCCTCAGGATACCTAGTAAGAATAGTGTTAGGAGAATAAGATAAATGTATCCACAATAATGAACCTTCTTGCCAAAATACTCCTGTAGGAATATTTTTGGTTGGTATTACAATAAATAATAAAGACAAACTTATATCAATTCTATCCAAATGCATATTTTCCATATATGTTTCAATAATTTTTAATGCCTTTCTTGCTTCAGGTGTTAACATTTGGGGTGAATTTGGATCTGATGGACCTTTTAGGATATCAAAAAAATGTCCCAACTCTCCTGTTGGTATGCCTAGATAAGGCCTTATCCAATTTATGTCTCCTAATAACTTTTGAAAGTCATTAAGTGATTTGAGTTGACCTACTTGTATTTGAATTTTTGGTGGCCAGACCATGGTTGAGGATAATAGAACTCCAAAATAATTAATTGGAAAATTTAATTATACTTTATCTATTGCTATCTCTAGATTATAATTTTTTAATAACTGTAAATGTGGCATAACATTCTAGCAATGTGTTTTTATCTTTATGTGCTAATAATACATCATCCATATAGTGAAATATTTGTAGCTCAGAATTTTGATTTCTAAGTGGCTGGATTGCTTTGTTAACATAAATTTGACACATAGTTGGGCTGTTAGCCATCCCTTGAGGGAGTACTTTCCATTCATATCTCTGATCGGGACCTTCATGATTTAGTGCAGGGATAGTAAATGCAAAACGTGGACTATCCTCAGGATGAATTGGAATTGAAAAAAAAAAACAATCTTTAATATCTATAGCTAAAACATACCAAGTTTTTGGCAAAACAGACAATTGAGGAATCCCCGATTGAGCAAGTCCCATAATAACGATCTCATTATTAATGGCTCTTAAATCTTGCAATAATCTCCATTTACCAGATTTCTTTTTAATGACAAAAATGGGAGTATTATAGGGAGATACATAAGGTTGTATATGTCCCTCTGATAATTGTTGTTTGACCAGGTCATGGGCTGCTTGTATCTTTTCTTTAGCCAGGGGCCACTGAGGAACCCATACTGGTCTTTCTGATTTCCAAGTAATTTTTATTGTCTCAGTGACCCCTTCTGAAAACCCAATCCATGTCTATCTATTTCTTGATCTATTTGTATTGGTGCTGCTATACCTTGTTCTTGTTCTCCTAATCTTTTTTCTTTCCTGAAACCTTGTCTAGCCCTAATAGTGGGCACATTTGGATATGTCGTCCCCATAAATTTATAGGAAGATGATCCAATACATATGGCTGTATAGTTCCTTCACATCCTTCAGTATCCTTCCAATCTAATACCATTGCACTTCTGTGGGGAATAGTTGACCCTCCTAGGCCTCGAAGCGTTTGAGTGGCTTGTTGTAATGGCCAATGTTTCGGCCATTCTAGATGAGATATGATGCTAAAGTCTGCACCTGTATCCAGTAGCCCATTAAATTCATGTCCTTGAATATTTTGTTTTAGCATTGGATGAGAATCTAAATTTAAAGACAGCATAGCCCAATCTACACCTGTGGAGCCTAATCCCCTGGAACCTCTTTCTATAGTACTACTGGAAAATTTATCATGTAGGCTGGGTATTATTAATAACTGTGCTATTCTATCTCCTAGTGAAATTACTGATATACCCTTTGAAGAACTAGCTATAATTTTTATTTCACCTTCATAATCGGGATCAATTACCCCAGGACTTATCATAAGTCCTTTTAGAGTAGAAGAACTGCGTCCTAACAATAAGCCTACTGTTCCTTGGGGAAGAGGTCCTTTTACTCCTGTGGGAATGATTTGAACTCCCATCTCTAGATTTAGTGCTGCTCTGGTGGAGGCACAGATGTCCAACCCTGCACTCCCTCTGGTTCATCTGATGAGAGATCTGATGGATAATGTGTCCTGGGCACTACCCTGATGCTGTTGCTGGATTCCTCCATGGTGTTTCTGGGTTCCTCCAGTGCCTCGTATATTTGTGGTCATGGGCCCCAGAGCATTGGGTCCCCCGTCCGTTTTTTGTCAATGGAGCCAAATGCCTTTCTCCACAATATCGTGCGTAAACACCTGGTCCTTGTCCACTTTTTGATAACAGAGTACCCTCTATGGTGGTTTGAGAATGGCATTCATTAGCCCAATGTCTCCCTCTACGGCATCGTGGGCAAATACCTGGTATTCTACCCCTTTGATACCTAGTTTTGTTAAACCCTCTTCCTATGGGGCAATTCCTTTCAAAATGTCCTGTTTGTTCACAATTGTAGCATGTTTTTGGCCTGGCATCTAAAGCCTGTTGTACTGCAGCTGCCACGACTTGCCCTTGTTCATTAATGTCTCTACATAATTTAATATATGTGTTTAAATCTCCATGTTTCCATGGTCTAATCACCTCTCTGCACCAACGATTTGCTTGCTCATAAGCTAGTTGTTGTATTAATGGCATTACTTGTTTTGTATCCCCCAAAACTCTGGTAGCTGTTTGAATAAGCCTATCTACAAATTCAGCGTAAGGTTCAGTAGCTCCCTGTATTACCTTAGATAATTGACCTTGTAAATCTCCATGTCCTTGTAAAGTCTTCCATGTCCTAACTGCATCTGCAGCAATTTGTGAATATATAGCAGGATCATATTCAATTTATTGCCTTTGACCCTCATAAGGTCCTTTTCCTAACAACATATCTAGATTTCTTTGAGGAAACTGGCTGCTGCATTTCACCTAGCCATCTTCATGCAAAATTCCTCATTGACAACTTTCCATAACAAATATTGTCCTCCATTTAGCACAGATTTACACATGCTAGCCCGGTCTACTTGCATCATGTCCAAGTTGGTAATGGATTCGACCATGCATACAGTGAAGGGTGCTTGGGGACCATAGGTTGTTACAGCCTCCTTTAACTGCTTCACTGTTTTGAAATCTAAAGCATGGTGAATTTGCTGCCCTCCTACCTGCTCAAATACAGGGCATGCTAATCTTTGAGGTCCTGTCTCAGGATCCCATATATCAACTATGGGGGTTGAGGGCCACTCAGCTGTCTCCATAGGTGGAGCTGTTGGTTGAATTATGCCCTCTGGTGATAGAACAGAGTTAGTAGCAGCCTCCTGTTGTAGCTTCCCCCCAATAGCTGTTTCTACTCTAAGCTTTCTTCCTTTAAATTTTCTTCCTCTATCTGACTAGCTCTGGAGACCTTCTCTTTTGCTTGATCTAACATGTTTTCTACCATAGTCTGGACCTCTAATAATTTACTTAACACTCTTTCAGTTTGTTTTTTACCAATTTCTAATCTACTATAAAGATAATGCAACCCAACAAGATAACACAAAACAAAAATGAAACAGAATGAAACAAAAACAGAACAAAAAAATCGTTGTATCAATTTTTCTATTTTCCTGACATGTGCATTTGTGGTCTATTTCTATCTCTTCCTCAGGGGCGAACAACTTCAAACCTCGAGCCAACAATTTTTCCCAGTTTGCCTGAGAAAGTGCTAGGGATTGGCAGATTGAAACAAAAACAAAACAAATCAAAACAAGAAAACATTGTTTTTTGAAATGGTCACCCATTCTCTCGCCTTCCCTCAGGAGCGAGCAATTTCACTTACCTCTGAGCTTCAGGTGTTCCCCGAATGGGCCGCCAAATGCCACAGTCTGGCTGGGCACAAATCACGAGCCACTGAAGCAGAAACAAACTTTATTTCTGAACTCCACCAGCACACTCCACACACGCTCCCAGGAACTCCCCCGAATGCCACGCGGCTCTTTCAGGAACCAGAAACCAGAAATATCCCTCCTCCTGCACTTCCCCAATTAATGGGAACTCTCCAGGAATCCCCATGAGAGTTCAAGCAGAACTCAATGGGAACTCCGCCAGAACTCAAAAGTCATCATCTTAATGGATTGCTAGTGTCACCTCTCAACCACTACTTCTGGCAAAAATGCCATGCATCATCCCTACTCGGCTGTGGTCCTCAACAATCTAGAAATATGATTAGCAAAGGTTCTGCTGGTAAGGTATCTGTCCTTACCTGGCAGTCATGTAGTGTTCCTGCTGGTAAAACTATCAAAAACCTTTGTGGGTCTCTTAAGTGTCAAGGAGTGCCATATCATTGGACATTATCCATAGACATTGTTTGGATAATGCCATTTCTTATTTCTGTCCTCTGCTGAATGAATAATGGATCCATTAATCACAGATTAATGCTGAACTTTTACAAGGCAATCCTCTTTATAAAGTGTCAGAAAATTTGGCCAAGTTGAATTCTTCTGCTGGGTCCAAAATAGAATTTGTAAGCAATGGACTTGGATATTTAGCAGAGGAAATCCCCATCCTATGAGAAGCTTGTTTTGTCTTTGCTTCTTAAGGCAAAGTGTGAGAAGAAAGAAGCAACTCAAGTATTGAACTGTTAACCAAAAAGGAACTAGCAATAGTTAGAAAAGTTTTGAGCTTGTTCATAGATAGCATTTTCTGGAAATAGAATCCAGGATGTGGATGAACAACCTTTTGCTAAAGAGAATAAATATGTGACTTGTTGATATAATCAGCCTTTCAGCAGAATCCAGGAATAGAGATGTGGTTATCTGGGCAGGATTTGTGGATAACCCTCTTGTTTGATGATGTGAATCTCCTTAACACAGGTGAAAAACCACAAAGGTTTTTGGGTTGTTTTTTTTTTTTTGGGGGGGGGGATTTGCCCAGCATGAAACTGTCAGATTGTACAGAAAGGAACAGGAGCAGGAAACAAAAGAGAAATGACTCAAAGGGAGATGACGTGGAAGCCAGAAGTTGGACTGCTGCAATGAAGGGCTCAGAGGACAGAGGACTGAGGTCTCAAAACATAGTTGAACTTGCTATACTGTATCCCAAATATAACTTAGACTAGTAATCCCCTCATTTCTCTCATTCTATTCCTTTTGTTTTCTTAAAAACTGGTTTAGCTATTGATGGACCTTTATTTTATTTATTTATATGTGGTGCTGAGATTTGAAACCAGTGCCACACAGATGCTAGGAAAGTGCTCTATCACTGAACTGCAATCCCAGGCCCTCATACTCTTTCCTTTGGAATGGGAATATCTACCCTGTGTCTGTTCCACCATTGTATTTTGGAAGCAGATAACTTTTCCCCTAGTTCTTCAGGTCTCTCACCCATTCCTAATTTAGATGATTAAATAAGGTTTGGGACTTTTTTAGTTGATGTTTAGTTAAAATTTTAGAATTAGATTTGATTCTGTAATGGGTTAAGACTTTGGGGGATGTCAAAATCGGATGAATGCACATGGAAAGAATATGAATTTGAGGTTCCAGAGGGTGGGCTGTTGTGGATTTAACTGCACAATCTAAAGATATATGTTGAATCCTAAACCTGGGGACCCATGAGTGTGGCCTTGCTTAGATATAGGGTCTTTACGGACGTAATCAAGTTAAGAAGTTAATACTGATTAGAGTGTGCCCTTCCAATGACTGGTGTCCTTATCAGAAGAGAATTTTGAACACTGATTTATAGGCAGAATATCATGAGATGATGGAGGTGGATATTTGAGTTTTTTAATAATCCAAAAAAATCCAAGAATTTTCATCTAGGAAGAGGCAGTGAGTGATCTTCCCACAGAGTCTTTAAAGGGAGCCTGGCTCTGATGACTCCTTGGTTTTGGACTACTGGACTCGAACATTGTGAAAGAATAAATTTACATTGTTTAAAGTAACTAAGCCTTAGTACTCTATGACAGCCACAGAAAACTAATATGGCCCCATTTCCTCCCATCCTTATATTTAGCTACTTTTCTTGGGAATACCACACTCAAAATAACTAACTTCTATCAGTTTTAAACTAATTCAGACTCTCTCTCACCTACTAGGCTTTAATCAATATTCCTATCTCATCTGAATAGCATTTTTTGTTAATTATTACACAATCAACTCTCAGTAGTTCAACAATTGATAAACATTCATTAAGTGTCACCTGAAACATAACTTTCTCCAGGATGCTCTCTTGATCCCTGTACATTATAGTAGGTCTCCTTCTTCACCATCATTTCACACTCTTTTCATCATTTAACACAGTGGCTTTTAACTTTGGCATATGTCAATCACTCAAAAAAATACACCAAGTTTAAACTTTTGGGCCATGCACAGAATTACTTATTTAGCTGGTCTTTGTGGAATGATCTGGTTTCTTTTACACATTCATGTGTGTGAAGAATCCCATCAAGATGTAGGAGCTGTTCCTGAGAGTGAAGGATATTATAACAGTCACATGGCTTCAGTTTTGTATAGAGTGTGATGTAAATTTACTTGAGAGCATTTGAGATTATAATCTCGGTGCCATTAGAAAAAGACATCATGATCAAGGAAGTGAATTCAGTCAGCAATGACTAGGGAAGTTTTTGGTGCAGTTCTTCAACACAATGTGAGGACACCTTACCTTGAGGTAAGAAGAAAAAGCCATCTGAAGGGTTTGGAATTTCCCTATACTTTCCAGCTTGATTTAGAGGCTCCTCAAAGACCATCAAAGATGAACAGGTGATTGCTGACAAAGAATGACTTTATGGAGAGAGAACATAGCTCCTGCCACTAATTCACACACCCAGCATTAATCCTAACATCAACATTCCCTTCCCCAATGCTTTAGGAAAATAATGTTAGCAGTTTCTCAAGGTTTTTGTTAGTTCAGGCAGAGAAATTTTTCAGTAGAGTCACAGAGGAAATTATTTAAATGTTTCTTCTAACAACTGATAAACAATTCCTCTTCTGGGAATGTCCCTAACTTCAGTGGACAACTATAAAACCAGAACGGATTTGTAGTTTAATAAAATAAGTAAACAAAAGTATATCTGCTTGAGGGTCTATAGCAATTTTCCTCTAACGTGGAAATGTTGATACAGGTTCAAACTTTTTTTTCATTGTTAGAATAAAGGGTGAATCTTTAGTTAATGTTACATTTCGGCTAAAAAAAATGAGTTAAAACACTCAATTATGAGTTAAATTAAATCCAGAAGGAATATTCAATGTAAAATATTGATTTTATTAACTGGAGATTTACCTCAGTGGACATCTAACCAGAAGTTAAGAATGATATTAAATTCATAGAAATTGGGAAATGAATTTGGGGCCTAGAGTGGAGGCAGGGGAGAATTAGCAGTCCCTCTGATGAAGCAGTTTATATTCTGCACCTTTTCATTTATTTCACATATTTTTAGAACATCATCTGTGCTTGCTAGAAACTCAAGAGTTCACAGGACATGTTGAGTGTTCATAATGGTCTCATAGTTCTTCAAAAAAGGAAGAGTTCAGTTTGTGAGGGCAGGATGTTCAACGTGCTGTAGAAGAATCAAAGAGACTGTGTTTGTAGTACTGAGTAAATGCAAAGTAAGGAAGGCTCAGCTGTAGAGATGAAGTTTCAACCTGGTATCCAAAGATGAGTGAGCCCTCAAGCGTTAAAGAAGGGGTAGGTGGAATTAAACACTGGGAAAAGATCATTCCAGGCAGAGTGATAATAAGCACCCAACTATGAACAGAGGGGCAGAGGAACCTGGGATCATTGTTCAATCATTGCTTTCTTAACACAGTCAGATACTAAAGAGGGTACATAACTGGAGAAGAGATTTTAAGGGAATGAACAAAAGAATCATCTTTATCCTGCAGATCAAATGTTCTCATTCTTCTGTTGCCTAATAACTGCCCATCGAGGAAGTGAAAATGAGACTCTCTTCTGGAAGTGATCATGAGGCAGGAGGCTCAAAACTCAGACATGAAGAATCTTGTGTCATGGATTGGCAGATGTTTTCTGTAAGGTGTAAGAAATGTACCTGTAGATAATAAATAGTTTAAGATCTGTAGGCCAAGATGCAAAGTTGAAGCTATTACATGTGTATTTATATAACAAAAGAAAAGGCAAATTTCCATATTTTTGTTATTTTCCATAATTCATTTCCATGATTAGTTTTTCAAATTTATTTGTTTATTTTATTTTGTTACATGTGTTGTTATATATGACAAACAATGCATTTCAATTCATAATACACATATAGAGCACAATTTTTTATGTCTCTGGTTGTACACAAAGTAGAGTCACACAATTTGTGTCTCCATACATGTACTTAGGGTCATTATGTCCATCTCATTCCATTATCTTTTCTACCCTCTCTTCCATTTGCCCTATCTAAAATTCCTGTATTTCTTCCAAGTTCCCCCTCCCCCTCCCCATTATGGATCAGCATCCTAATTTCAGACAAAAGATTCAGCATTTGTTTTGGGGGGATTGTCTTACTTCACTTAGCATAATATTCTCCAACTCCATCCATTTACCTGCAAATGCCAAGATTTTATTCTCTTTTAATGCTGAGTAATATTCCATTGTGTATATATGTACCACATTTTCTTTATCCCTTCATCTACTGAAGGGCATCTAGATTAGTTCCACAATTTAGCTATTGTGAATTGTGCAGCTATAAACATTGATATGACTTAGTCACTATAGTATACTGTTTTTAAGTTCTTTGGGTATAAGCTTAGGAGTGTGATGGGGGTTCCATTCCAAATTTTTCAAGGAATCTCCATACTGCTTTACAGATTGGTTGCGCCAATTTGCAGTCCCACCAGCAATGTATAAATGTGCTTTTCTCCCCACATTCTCACCAACAATCATTGTTGCTTGTATTCTTAATAACTGCCATTCTGACTGGAGTGAGATGAAATCTTAGAGTACTATTGATTTGCATTTCTTTAATTGCTAGAGATGTTGAACATTTTTTCATATATTTGTTGATTGATTGTATATCATCTTCTGAGAAATGTCGCTTCAGTTTCATGGGCCATTTATTGACTCGGTTATTTGGTTTGGGGGTATTAAGATTTTGGAGTTCTTTATATATCCTATAGTTTATCTGTCTGATGTACAAGTGATCAAAATTTTCTCTCATTCTCTAAGCTCTCTATTAACCTCACTGATTGGTTCTTTTGCTGAGAAGAAGTTTTTTAGTTTAAATTCATTCCATTTGTTTATTCTTGATTTTATTTCTTGCACTATAGGAATCTTATTAAGGAATTTGGAGGCTAATTAGACATGATGAAGATATAGGCCTACTTTTTTCTATTAGGCACAGGGTCTCAGTTCTTGATATACTTTGAGTTGAGTTTTGTGCATGGTGAGACATAGGGGCTTAATTTCATTTTGTTGCATATGGATTTCCAGTTTTTCCAGCATCGTTTGTTCAAGAGGCTATCTTTTCTCTGATATATGTTTTTGATGGCTTTGTCTAATATGAGATAACTGCATTTATGTGGGTTTGTCTCTGTATCCTCTATTCAGTACCATGGGTGTACAAGTCTATTTTTGTGTCAATATCATGCTGATTTTGTTACTATTGCTCTGAAGTATAGTTTAGGTCTGGTATAGTGATGATACCACCTGCTTCACGCTTCTTGCTGAGGATTGCTTTAGATATTCTGGGTCTCTTAATTTTTCAGATGAATTTCATGACAACTTTTTCTATTTCTATGGGGAATGTCATTGGGATTTTAATTGGAATTGCATCAAATCTGTATAGTGCTTTTGGTAGTATGGTCATTTTGACAATATCAATTCTCTCTATCCGAGAACAAGGGAGATCTTTCCATCTTCTAAGGACTTCTTTAATTTCTTTCTTTAGCATTCTGTAATGTTCATTTGAGAGGTCTTTCACCTCTTTCCTTAAATTGATTCCCACTGGGTTTTTTTCTCTTGAAAATGGGGTAGTTTTTCTAGTTTCTCTTTCAGAGTGTTTGTCACTGATATACAGAAATGCCTTTAATTTATGGGTGTTGATTTTATATACTGCTACTTTGATTAATTTATTTATTAGTTCTAGAAGTTTTCTGATGGAACTTTTTTGATCTTCTAGGTATAAACTCATATTGTCAGCAAATACTGATAATTTTATTTCCACCTTTCCTTTTTGCGTGCCTTTAATTTCTTTCTTCTGTCTAATTGCTCTGGCTAGAGTATCCATGTCCTCATTTACCTCTAGGAATTTTAATCTCCTCTTTGATGTCTTTTGCAAAACATCGGTCTGTTTTAAGAAGTGGTGAAAGAGAACATCCCTGTCTTGTTCCAGTTTGTAGAGGGGATGCTTTCAATTTTTCTCCATTTAGAATGATGTTGGCCTTGGGCTTGTAAAATAGCTTTTACAACGTTGAAATATGTTCCTGTTATCCCTAGTTTTTCTAGTGTTTTGAACATGAAGGTGTGCTGTATTTTGTTAAATGCTTTTTCTATGTCTATTGTGATGATCACATGGTTCTTATCTTCAGGTCTATTGATGTGATGGACTACAATTATTGATTTCTGTATGTTTAACTAACCTTATATCCATAAGATGAACCCACTTGATTGTCATGCACTATCTTTTTGATATGTTTTTGTATTCAATTCAATTCAAATATTGCCAGTATTTTATTGAGAATTTTTTGCATTGGTTTTGGAATCAGTATGATATTGGTCTCATATGAGTTTGAAAATGTTCCCTCTTTTTCTATTTTATGAAATAATTTGAGAAGTATTGGTATTAGTTCTTCTTTGAAGGTCTTGTAGAACTCAGCTGTGTATCCTTCAAGTCCTGGGCTTTTCTTGGTTGGTAGGCTTCTGATGCATCTTCTATTTCATTGCTTGAAATTGATCTGTTTAACTTGCTTATATCATCCTGATTCAGTTTGGCCAAATCATATGACTCTAGAAATTTGCCAATGCCTTCAATATTTTCTATTTTATAGGAGTACAAATTTTCAAAGTAATTTCTAATTATCTTCTGTATTTCTGTAGGGTCTGTTGTGATATTTCCTTTTTCATCCTGGATGTTAGTATTTCAGTTTTCTCTCTCCTTCTGTTTCTTAGCATGGCTAAAGGTTTGTCAATCTTATTTATTTTTTCAAGGAATCAACTTTTGTCAATTTTCCATAGTTTCTTTTTTTTTCAATTTCATTGAATTCAGTTCTGATTTTAATTATTTCCTGTCTTCTACTGCTTTTAGTGTTGATTTGTTCTTTTTCTAGGGCCTTGAGATGAAAAGTTAAGTCATTTATTTGTTGACTTTTTCTTCTTTCAAGAAATGAACTCCATACAATGAAATTTCTTCTTAGTATTGCCTTCATAGCATCCCAGAGATTTTGATATGTTTTATCAGTGTTCTCATTTACCTACAGGGATTTTTTAATCTCCCCTTTGATGTCTTTTGCAACTCATTGTTCATTTAATAGCATATCATTTAGTCTCCAGGTATTGTAGTAGCTTCTGCTTTTTATTTTATCATTGATTTCTAATTTAATTCCATTATGATCTGATAATATTAAGGGTAGTATCTCTGTTTTTTGTATTTGATAAGAGTTTCTTTGTGGCATAATATCTGATCTATTTTATAGAATAATCCATGAGCTGAGAGGAAAGTGTATTCACTCATTAATGAATAAAATATTCTATGTATGTCTGTTAGGTCTAAATCATTGATTGTATTATTGAGTTCTATAGTTTCTTTGTTTAGCTTTTGTTTTAAAGATCTATCCTGCAGTAAAAGGGGTATGTTAAAGTCACCACAAATTATTGTCATGTATTTTTAAAATAAATAAATAAATAAATAGTCACCAAAAATTATTGTGTTGTGGTCTATTTGACTCTTGATCTTGAGAAGAGTTTCTTTGATGAATGTAGATGCTCCATTGTTTGGGGCATATATATTTATAATTATTATGTTGTTTTGATGTATGATTCCCTTAAGCAGTATGAAATGCCCTTCTTTATCCCTTTTGATTAACTTTGGCTTGAAGTCTACTTTATTTGATAGGAGGATGGAAACACCTGCTTGTTTTCACAGTCCATGTGAGTGGTATATTTTTTCCCAACTTTCCACCTTCAGTTTGTGGATGTATTTTCCTATGAGATGAGTCTCTTGAAGGCAGTATATTGTTGGGTCTTTTTTTTAATCCAGCCAGTCTATGTTTTTGATTGTTGAATTTAAGCCATTAACATTCAGGGTTATTATTGAGACAGGATTTGTATTCCTGGCCATATTTGTTTATTTTTGGTATTTACCATGACTTTGTTTCTCCTTTAATTAGTATTTCCTTTAGTGTAATATAACCTTTTGCTGGTTTTCATTGTTGTTTTTTATTTCCTCCTCATGGAATATTTTGCTGAAGATGAACTATAGTGCATGCTTTCTGGTTGTAAATTTTTAAACTTTTATTTATCATGAAAGGTTTTTAATTGCATCATCAAATCTAAATCTTCATCTTTCTGGATATGAGATTATTGGTTGGCATCCATTTTCTTTCAGAGCTCGGTATGGGTTCTTCTTCTGGCTTTTGGAGTCTGGGTTGAAGAATCTGCTGATATCCTAATTGGTTCCCCCTATATGTAATCTGATTCCTTTTTCTTATGGCTTTTGAAATTCTCTCCTTTATCTATATGCTAGGCATTTTCATTATAATATGACTTGCTGTGAATTTGTTGTGATTTTGTATATTTGGTGTCCTGTATGCCACTTCTATTTGATTTTTCAATTTATTCTCCATGTTTGGAAAAATTTCTGGTATTATTTCATTGAATAGATTGTTCATTCCTTGTGTTTGGGACTCTATGCCTTCCTCTAGCTCAATAAATTTTAAATTTGGTCTTTTTATATCATCCCATAATTCTTAAATGTTCTGCTCATGGTTTTTTTACTATCTTCACTATGTAGACAACATTCTTTTCAAGATTATATATTTTACCTTCATTTTCTGAGGTTCTGTCTTCCAAGTGGTCTAATCTGTTGGTGATGCTTCCTATTGAACTTTTAATTTGGCTTATTTTTTCTTTCATTTCAAAAATTTCTGTTTGGATTTTTTTTCAGAGCCTCTATCTGCTTATTGAAGTAATCTTGTGCTTCCTGTATTTGCTTATGTAGCTCTTTATTAAAATAGTCTTTTGCTGCCTGTATTTTCTCTCTTATATCACCCTTAAATTCACAGAACATTTTAATTATGTACTCCTGAACTCCTTCTCTGTAATTTCTTCCATTGTGCTGGCTATGGATTCTAATGATGTAATATCTTGGCTTGTTGGTGGCACCTTCTTCCCTTATTTTTTTATATTGTTCTTGTGTTTTCCCTTCTAGCACTGTGGATCCAAGGTGTTACAGTTTTTACCCTATAGGCTTATAGTGTCCCTACAGGTTTCCAAAATCTCTCCTTCAAGTAGGAGAACAATGTGAACAGATCCAAATACAAACAATCTACAACCTTAAACCAAATAGCTGGTATTAAGACATATATGGTTTTGTCACAATAAACAGAAATGCTAAGTAAAATTATTATATGTGATGTAAACAGTAGGTTTGCAAATGGGCCTACAGATTCTGGTGGTGAACAAAGAATCATGGGTGAGGTGTAGGATGAGATATTGAGCGGGTAGGAAGTGAGGATAGAGTTATTAGGTCTTAGAAAACATGAAATAGAAATCTAAAGAAGTCAGTTAGTAGCAGGACAAGATAGATAAAATTATTTGGGGGAGACAAGTAAGTGGGAAGACAGTGCAAAAAGGAAACAAACATAAATATTAAGAAAATTTAAAAATGTAAAAGCAGGAGACAAAGAATATACAACAACATTGTAATGTACTATTCTGACATTCCCAGTCCTCAGTAGACTAATTCATGAAAAGTACTTGGTTTAACATATGTTGGGGATGTGAGAACAGGAGAAGAGAGAGGGGAAAAAATCATGAAGGAAGATACAAGGATTGTTTTTCTTGGAGATTAGTATCTTTCCAGCTTCACTTGTCATCCAATAGGTGAGGTTGTCTGTTGTTTGCAGGTTTCTCCACCCTCAGGATAATGAAGTTTATTAGGGTAGGAGGATTGCTCTTTGGGGTGTGGCTCCTGGAGGTGGGATATGGCACTTGCCCATCCCCGATGGGAGACTGCACCCCAAGGAACTCCCTTGGGGCCTGCTCTTGTGATGTGGGCACCTGGACTTATCTCCTTATATGACCTGTGGACCTCACAATTCCTGGTCTTTAATTTTATCTCTAAACTCACTCACCCCCTTCTTTTCTACTTCCTAATCAGGCACCTTTCTCTCCAGAGGTCTATTGGGCTCCATTCTGGGGATTACACACATGTCAAGGAGAGCTGTTTTATACTGGGCAATTCAGGACCCAGTTTTATGAGCTACAGATCAGCCTCATAGCTCCAAGCCCTGTGCCAGATTAGCAGCTGCCAAGGAGAGGGGAGTTGGGAACTTTTGGTACCTTGATATTGCTTCTAAGCCCTGACCAGTGTTCCAAACTGGGAATTGCCCCAACTAAAGATTGTGTCAAGGTGTCCCAAGATGGAGGCGGCTGCTTTCAGCAATGGAGTGTCAGGTCAGGTGAGGCTGGCCCATAGCACTGATCAATGTGTTCAGAGATGCAGCTCTGTGGTATACAGTATTGTGGCTCACAGCTGTCTCTAGACAACAACTATGGTTGCAGTGTTCCTAGATGGAGGCAACTGGAGGAACCTCACATTGGTAGATGGAGGTCAATACGGAAGTGGTGGCCAGAGTTCATCCCTGTGGGCTGCGGTCAGATGTTCTGCATGGGTGCTAATGCAGGTGGTCCTACTTGGGCACCCAGAGGTCCTATGTAGACAAGTGGCCGGGAGTCCTACTGGGGACCTAAGCAGCACGGCAACAGTGATTTCTTCCAAATTAGATTTTTGACAAGACTGACATATAAAAACAATTGAGTATGAGTTCTTGTAATATAAACCTGCCTATGAGAATTAAATTATTTTTCTTTTGAGACATATTATTTATTTGAGTACAAATTTAATGCTACTTCTCAAAGCCAAATGTATATATTCATCAGTTAATGATGATCCATAATGAACTTCTGCATATTTAATCTTTGCAATTGTCATTCACACATGTAGGCACTACTAAAAACTGATATTAATCCATGAGCATATCTATTGCATGGAAGTCACTTAAAGAATTCTATTAGACTGTTGTCTAGATATTAGGTTACACAGAAGCTCCTCAATTGCAAAGCAGCCTATTACTGGCATAAGAACAGACACATTGATCAATGGAACAAAAAAAGAGCTCAGAAATAAACCAAAGCATCAACAGTCAACTGATCTTTGACAAATGTGCCAAGAACACACATTAGGAAAAAGAAGAAGAAGAAGAAGAAGAAGAAGAAGAAGAAGAAGAAGAAGAAGAAGAAGAAGAAGAAGAAGAAGAAGAAGAAAAAGAAAAAGAAGAAGGAGGAGGAGGAGGAGGGGGAGAGAAAAAAGAAAGAAAAAAGAAATAAATGTAATATCTAAGACTAGGAGGTTTCTAGAGAAAAACATACATGAGATACTTAAATATATTGGAGTGGGCAAGAGGGTTTTTCTTTTTTGATGTGATCCCCAAAGCACAGGAAACAAAAGCAAAACTAGACAAATGGCATTGAATCAAACTATAAAGTTTCAGCACAGAAAATGGAACAATCAACAGCCTGAAGACAACTTACAGAATGGAAGAAAGTCTTTTCCAGATATACATTGGACAAGGGGCTTATATCTATACCACATTAGGAGCTCAAACAACTCAAGACAAAACAAACAAATAGCAGAAACTTAATTAAAAACTGGCAATACATTTTATTATGGTTTGGGTATTGTCTGTCTCCCCAGAGGTTCATCTGTTAGGAACTTGGCTGTAGTACTGGGAGGTGGTGGACCCTTTAAGGTGTGAGGCCTAGTGGGAGGTCGTTAGCCCACTGGGGCCCTACCCCTGGAAGGGAATGTTGGTCTCCTTGAGTGAATTCTCACAAGAGTAAAAAATGCAATTCGTTGAAATTTTGTGTGGTACTATGGTTCTTGCCTTTTGTATAAACATTGGACAGCACAGAAATTATATAAAGCAGCTGACATCGATTGTGATTCAACATTCTTTATCATCTGAGTGAATTTTTTTTAAAGAGAGAGTGGGAGAGGAGAGAGAGAGAGAGAGAGAGAGAGAGAGAGAGAGAATTTTTAATATTTATTTTTTAGTTCTCGGCGGACACAACATTTTGTTGGTATGTGGTGCTGAGGATCGAACCCGGGCCACACGCATGCCAGGCGAGTGCGCTACCGCTTGAGCCACATCCCCAGCCCAAGGGACTTTTGTGTATTATAAATTCACACTTCAGTGATGCTTTAACTTATAATTTTATGTTGAATTCATAAAGAAATATTTTTTAGTTAAAAGCACAATCTAATTGCCAAGCCATTCTGTGTATGATAACAGAGGATGGTTCTTTGCAGAAAAACTTTAATCCTGTCTCTGACTTCAAAATAATTCCAGTAATAATTTACCATGGTTAATATTTGCATTTTTAAAATTCTTAGTGAAGACAAAAAAACACTATGAAAAAGTAGACAATCTGAATAGCCTGACATATCTACTAAAGAAATGAAGTTTGTAGGTAAAACACTCCTAACTCCACCTTAAAAAAAAAGACAAATGAAAAATAAAATAAAACAAAACTACAGTGGCAGCTAGGTTAACTGGTGAATTCTGCCAAAAAAAAAATCAAGACCAAGTTTGTGTTATTGTAGAATTACAAGGATTCTTTAACATTTGAAAAGTCATCACTGAACTTTTCCATACTTGGAGAGTAAAAAGAAAGAAAACAGATGATTTTAAATTAGATCTGGAAAATTATAGCATCTGTTTTTTAAAAATTAATTTTATTTTTTCTAATTAGTATATATTTGTGAACATTTTTGGGGTACAATGCTGTAACTCCATACATATATTCAACATGTAACAATCAAATCATGGCAGTTAGCATTTTCATCCCTTTGAATATTGTCAGATTTATATGTTGGGACATTCAAATCCTTGTCCTCTAGTTATATTGGTGGAATATATACTTAATTTCCATAGACTGCATAGACAATAATTGTCCTTTCACACTATAGGACATTAGAGCCACTCCCCCAGTATAGTTCATAACTTAGATGTTCCCCCAAAGCTGCTGTGTTGAAGGCTTGTGCTCTACTAGATGCAGGTGTGAAGAGGTGGCTATTGGGATGGTGGCTTTAGGAGGTGCAACCCAGTTGAAAGCTATTAGATCACTGGGACTGTGCTCCTAAGGGAGATATTTGGATCCAAACTCATTTCTATCACTTTCTGCTTCCCAGTCACCAAGAGATGAACAGCTTTGCTCTACCAAGCACTCCGTGCCATAGTGAACTGCCTTGCTGACAGAGCAACAGGAACAAGCAAATATTTTCTTAGATATTTTTTCACAGTGACAGAAAGATGACCAACTTCCCCCTTCTTAACTTTTAGTGACTTCTATATTCTCTACTGCTATGTGATTAACTATTTTTGGCTTCCACAAATGAATGAAAACATTCATTAATAGTCTTTCTTATTCCAGTAATTGCCTGTCTTATTTCATATAACATCATTTTCTCTAGTTGCTTCAAATGACCAGAGTTCATCCATTTTATGGCTGAATAGTAGTCCATTGTATATATGTGCAACTTTTTCTCAAGTTTTTCCTTTTTATTTCCATCTTTTTGAGGAGTCACTAAGTGATTTTGGGTTTTGATTGATATATTATAGAAAGCCTGAGGAAAAGAACAAAATGGAACTTCACACCAATGCCAGTACCTATCTTTTTAGGGTTATAACTAAGAAAGTTATTAATTTTCTTATTATCTGCTTTTATTTAGAACATAAATAAAAGCCATTAACTTCAATTTGATGTGTATACACAATAGTGTGTGAAATACTTTATATAATAAATAGTTATTACATTTCCCAGTACTGGAAACAATATCTGTGCTAAGATTTATTTGACTGAATGGAACAAAAAGGGTTCAACCTTCAACTACAGAGGGTTGTACTGATAGTAAATCTCTTAAAGTCAAAAACATATTCCTCTCCAATTTTATTTGCCACAGACTACACCATGTCCTGAGTAGATTCATTATGGGAAAAATGTCAATCACAGCTTTATTATCTTACTTTGGGAGGAAATAATGAGAAAACAACTTGGAAGGTAAGAATACATGTGGGAAGCCATTCTGACACGTGATTGGGTGGCTCCCATTAAGGGTCTGAGGCGTTCTGGCTGTGTCGGAACTTTCCCCGCCCTTTCTTGATGAGAGAACCCGTCCTTGTGGGGGTGTGACTGACCACTGACCCCAGGGGCCCAATCACTGACCCTGACCTTGGAGTGCGGTCCCCCCTCAACCTTCATTAGATGGAATTCTCCCCTGAATCTTTTGTTCCCCAATAAAAAGCTACTCCCATGCGTGTTCTCTCTCTCTCTCCTGCTAGCCCTGAGTAATCCTTGCTGCCCTGCTGGGCGGTTAGAGGAGGGAACCAGAGAGGGGAGCCATCTTGGACCTGGCAATAGAAATAAGGTAACTGAGTCTGTGTTTTATTTCAATCTCTTCTAGCTAAATTTTATGCCAAGATCCTCATTAATGAAACCATTGCGCTGGCCGCATGGTGGAATTGGTGCCCACGAGGGGGGCATTCTAGATTAGCTAGATTGAGTGAGAGCACGCTATAAAGATAAAGATAAAGGAAGAGGTGACAATTTGGGTCACAAAAGTACCTGGAGATATTGAAGGAAAGAGACGTTAAATTAATTAAAATGGGAAATTCAACTTCTACAGATAAGGAAATGTATCTGACTATTTTAGACACTATAATTAATCAGAAAGGAAAACAGATAAAGAAAACTCAGTTATTACAATTCTTAAAGATTGTAGGTGAATATTGTCCTTGGTTTTGTGAACAAGAGTCTCCAAATTTACTTACTTGGGAGAAATTAGGAAGAAAATTACAAAAAGTCTGTATTTCTAATGAACTACCTGGAGGCATAGAAAATATTCAGAAAACTTGGACAGCTCTAGAAGTTTGTCTTTTTGAATATATGGGCCAGAGTTCGTGGCCCCCTGAGGACCTCTTAAAAGGCATTCAACGAGCTGTTAGGTCTATTCAAATGGAAAAATCTGCCTGAGGCTAAGTTAATTCCCTTTCCCTTAAGCCCTTAAACCATTTAAAAACAAAGGCACTAGGGGCCAAGCCAAAGGTTAAAAATGTGAACTTAAACTTGCAAGATCAGGCTAGCCTGCAGGGAGATTGTAGAGAGCAACATCAGAGAGGAGAAACATCTGAAATCCTAGAAAGCCCTCCGGAAGAGGTAGACGATCTTCCTGGGGAGGAAAATACGGAAGAGATTCCTAGAGGGGCTCAGAGTTCTTCTCCACCACGTGGTTTAGAAATCCAAATTCAAAATGGCAACAGCGCAGAGTCTGACCATGTCTCGCAGTCTGAGGAAGAAGAATCAGACGTTGAAATTCAGGATTTACAGAGAAATTTTAACAGGCTGCGTTTAACACCGCCTGCCCAGGCTATTCGAATTCGGCCAGTACCTGCTAAAAGGACAAAATTTAACAGGTGCGCTGGATTAACAATGACTTTTCTTACCCCAGTCCAACGAGGTATTAAGAAGGCTAAAGAATTGGGGGAAGATACTAGCAGTTTTCAACTTTTTCCAGTTTTTGAGCAAGTTAATGAGCAAGATCAGAGAGTTAGAGTTCATGCTGTAATCCCATTTAAAACCATTAAGGAACTAAAAAGTGCATGTGAGACATATGGTCCAAATTGCCCTTTTGTACAGAGCCTGATAGAAAATATTTGCTCACAATCCCTTCCTCCTAGCGATTGGATTTCTTTAACCAGATCTTGTCTGAGCAGGAGAGATTTCTTACTTTGGAGGACTTATTGGACTGATTTTTGTACTGAACAGGCAGAAAAGAACAAAAGACAGGATATAGAAATGCCAATAGAGATGTTTCTAGGAACTGGTGATTTCGCTGATTTAGAAAGACAGTTAAATTATGATTTTGTAGTATACAATCAAATAACTGATTGTGCAAAACGTGCTTGGAGACAGATCTTCTCCAAGGACCAATCCAATTTAGTTCTTACCAAAATCAGACAGGGTGCCAGTGAAACTTATTCAGATTTCGTAGCCCGATTGTATCAGGCTGCAAACAGGTCCATCGGGGACCCAGGGGCGAGCGAGTTCATTGTTAGGCAATTGGCATTTGAAAATGCAAATAAATACTGTCAGGATATTCTCAGGCCACACCGTAAAAAAGGAACAATCTCTGAGTTTATCTGCCTATGTTCTGACATAGACTCTACTCATTTGCAGACAGTAGCCCTAGCCGCAGCACTAAAAGAAACTTTGAGGCCACAGGATTTAAGACAAAAGTCCCGCGGGAGATGTTACGTTTCTGGGAAAAATAATCATTTTGGCGCGAGTGTTGCATGTGAGATTTTAAGTTCAGGGCTCCATCTATTGGCGATAATAGATATTGTAGGACTCAGAACCATGTGATGGATCCAGATGGCGCGGATGAGCCCACCTTCTTGTAATCATTTCCGCCTAGCTGGAACACAAACTTCCAGTCGGCCCGCCCCCCGGCCGAGAATGAGGAAGTAGGTGGTCGCGCGATGTGACGTCATTGTGCCGACCATGGGGGCCGCCATCTTTAATTTTACTGGAGCATTTCTGTACAAACCCCTAATGATTTTCAAGGCTTTTAAGAGATATTAATTGGCTGAAGCCATCCTTAAAACTAACTACTTCTGAGTTAAGTCCTTTATTTCAGATATTACAAGGGAATCCCTCTCCAACCTCTCCATGTCAGCTAAACTTAGAAGTTTTAAAAAAAGATTTAAAAAAAAGTTTTAAAAAAAAAGTTTTAAAAAAAGTTTTAAAAAAAGTTTTAAAAAAGTTTAAAATACAATTAAAAATGCACAGCTTACTAGAATTGATCCTAAAGAAATAGTGTATTTATTAATATTTCCAACTGAGCATACCCCAACAGGAGTCATGTGGCAAATTAGGAGTTATTGAGTGGATTTATTCATCCCACTCCCCTCAAAAAACATTAATTCCTTTTCATGATTCTATAGCTCAATTAGTAATTAAAGGTAGAACTAGGATTTTACAATTAATTGGATCTGAGCCTGATATCATAATTATTCCATTTTCTGTTCAACAGACTAATTGGATTTTTCAAACTTCTAGCTCATGGCAGATAGCTTTTGCTGATTTTCCTGGCCAGATAGATAGCCATTATCCTCGTGATAATATTATCCAATTTGCATCATTAACGTCACTTATTTTTCCAAAGATTGTACATGCACATCCTCTAGATGAAGCCTTATCGGTGTTCATGGATGGTTCTAACTCAGGTAAAGCAGGTTTTTATAGTCATGTTCACAGAGAGGTAATACAAACTTCTTTTACTTCTGCCCAAAGAGCAGAGCTTCAAGCTCTGATTTGTGCCTTAGATTACTTTTCAAATGAGCCTATTAATATTTATTCTGACAGCTTATATGCAGTCAGAGTTACCAAAAATATTGAAACTTCAGTTATTGGGTATACTTCATCACAGGAGTTATTTGAATTATTTCATAATTTACAAAAGACAGTGCTAATGCAAAAGTACCCATGTTTCATAGGACACATATGTGCCCATACTAATCTTCCTGGACCTCTAGTTTCAGACAATGACAAAATTGATAAGTTAGTAGCTTTTTGTCAATAGATGTCTTCATATGACTGTGCACTAGCTTCCATTCCTTGCATCATCAAAATGCTTCTAGCTTACGTAAAAAATTTAATATTACCAGAGAACAAGCTCGTCAGATTGTAAGCCAATGCCCTAAGTGTGTTATTCACACTCCATCTCTGCCATCAGAGGTAAATCCCCGTAGATTAAAACCAAATCAAATATGGCAAATGGATGTAACTTATATTCCTCAATTTGGTAAGCAATGTTATGTGCATGTCATAGTGGACACTTATTTTAGATTTATTTTTGCCACAGCACGTACTAAGGAAAATACTCAACATGTAATTTCTCATTGCTTAGCAGCTTTTTCCATTTTAGGGTGCCCTATGCAGATTAAAACAGATAATACTCCAGCTTATGTAAGCTCTTCTTTTCAACAATTTTGCCAAGAGTTTCAAATTAATCATAAAACAGGAATTCCTTATAACCCCCAAGGTCAAGCCATTGTAGAATGAGCTCATTTATCTATTAAGCTTCAATTACAAAAATTAAAAGGGGGGAATAGGGTTGTGACTCCCCAAAATACCCTTAAAATCATGCCTTGTTTGTTTTAAATTTTCTAAACTGTGATGCAGAAGGTCACACTGCTGCTGAGAGACAAATGTCTCCCTCAGTAACAGGCCCTTTAGGCAAAGTTTTGTGGAAAGATTTACAGACTGGTCAGTGGAGAGGTCCAGACCCGGTGATTATGTGGGGCAGAGGTCTTGCTTGTATCTTCCCAGAAAACGCTTTCCATCCTATTTGTGTGCCTGAAAGTGCTATCAGACATGGAAGAGATAGAACCCACATTCAAGCGACTGAGGATCGACCCAGAGGGGCCCCTACCCAGAAGGAGGAGATATCGGAAAAGGATGAAGAAATACCAGATTGAACAAGCTGAAAAGCTGATTTCATGGGAGGATGTGAAGAAGCTAACAACCCAGGCTTCCCGAATACTTCGATGCCTAGGAAAGAACAGGACCCCAGTGATGATGGTAGCAACAGTAATTGCCCTACTGGAATGTCAGGCAAAGGGGAATCAGATAGACACTTACTGGACATATTTCCCAGATCCACCCCTGGTACACCCAGCTGTGTGGACTGGAGAATCTATTCCAGTATTTACTAATGACTCATTCATGATGGGGGGATTTACAGATACTCATATTACTCCCCATCATGTGACTAGATTTAATTACTCTGGCTACAGTGCCCAATTACCTTTGTGTTGGTCCTATGATAAACATGCTGGCTGTCTGAAAGTATCATTCGAAGAAAAGACAGTGGTTGGTAGACCTAGACTGACAAATAATTCTATTTATGGGGACTTAAAACCTAATACTAGATCAGTAATTAAGATGGGACTTTCCCATAACAAGCCAGTCATTTCTGTAAAACCTCCACTGATACCCCACTGTCCAAATAGTTATACAATTGAGATTGGCACCTTTCCTAGATGGATGGATTGTGCAAATACCTTTCCTGTACAACATAAGGTGTCTAAAGATAGTGGGTATATTTTAGACTGGTCTCCAAAAATTGATAAGAGACAATTACGAAGAAATTCTGCTATGACACCTGCAGGATTTGTTAGTAATATTTTGACTTATAGTGAAGGAGGTGTTCAAAAAGATATTTGGCATTTAATTGCTGCCTCAGAATTTTTACATTTTACAGATAAACCTTTACCAAAATTTGTCGGCAAGAAGTGTAAAGAGGGATCTTGCTATGGCTTATGGGCCTGTGTCCAATCTCCTTATGTTTTAATTATTGGAAATGTAAAAGTTAAATGGATAGATGACAGATATATTGTTACTTGTAATAAGTGCAACCTAACCAATTGTATTACTAGGTATAATGGAGGAAAAGGAGTGCTGATACTTCATCAGCCCTCTTTCATTTTATTACCTGCTAATATTTCAGAGCCATGGTATGCTGATGCTGGTTTACAAGTCTTGCAGCAAATTCATGCCCAGCTAGCAAGACCTAAATGTGCTATTGGAGTCATAATTGTTGGTGTTTTAGCGCTGGTCTCTTTTATTGCCTCAACTGTCTCTGCGTCTCTGACATTGTCTCAGAATATTCAGCATGCAAAATTTCTTAATAATTTAGCTCAAAATACTTCCAAGGCTCTGCATAATCAAGTAAATATTGATGAAAGGATTGAAACTAAATTAAACTTGTTAGAGGCGACTGTTATAGACATAGGTAATGAACTTTCAGCCTTAAAGTTTAAAGAAAGGCTTAAATGCCATGCTAATTATAAGTATGTATGTGTTACAGCTGCCAAGTACAATGCTTCTCTCTGGGATTGGGAGAAGGTTAAAAACCATTTATTAGGTATTTGGCAAAATAGTAATAATAGCTTGGATATTCTGGAACTTCATCACCATATCCAAGACATTCAAAATAATAGAGCTGATTTTTCGGATCCTTCTTCTTTGGCTAACCATATATTGAAGGAGTTAAATGGATTCAACCCTGGAAATATTCTTAAACACTCCGCTTGGTACATTATTGGATTATTCTCTTTGCTGTTAATTCTCTTTTGTGTTGTAACCATAGGATGGCGAGTCTTCGGAGCAAGAATACAGGAACTCCAGAGAGTGAACCTCCGCCTCATTGTTAAGAAAAGGAAAGAGGAATATGTGGGAAGCCCTTTCTGACACATGATTGGGCGGCTCCCGTTAAGGGTCTGAGGCGTTCTGGCTGTGTCGGAACTTTCCCAGCCCTTTCCTGATCAGAGAACCCGTCCATGTGGGGGTGTGACTGACCACTGACCCCAGGGGCCCAATCAGTGACCCTGACCTTGGAGTGCAGTCCCCCCTCAACCTTCATTGGATGGAATTCTCCCCTGAATCTTTTTTTCCCCAATAAAAAGCTACTCCCAGGCATGTTCTCTCTCTCTCTCCTGCTAGCCCTAAGTAATCCTTGCTGCCCTGCTGGGCGGTTAGAGGAGGGAACCAGAGAGGGGAGCCATCTTGGACTGGCAATAGAAATAAGGTAACTGAGTCTGTGTGTTTTATTTCGATCTCTTCTAGCTAATTTTTATGCCAAGAACCTCATTAATGAAACCATTGCACTGGCCGCATGTGGAAATACATCTTTGTTTTCAAATAAATGATGTTGATTTTTCTTCCTATCAAAATATTAGGTCTATTTATAATAAATATATATATCAAAAACATATAGATCAGACTTTTTTTTCTTTTTTTTTTTGTGTGTGTGGTGCTGGGGATTGAACCCAGGGCTTGTGCATGCAAGGCAAGCACTCTACCAGCTAAGTTATATACCCAGCCCTTTCCATAGGCTCTTTATCAATGAAAGGCTGGGCTTTATCAAAGGGCTGCAAAAGTTAATGGTTTATATATATTTATCATAAACTGATCTAAACCTTTTCAATAGGAAGAAAAGTTAACACCACTTATTTCAAATGTAAGAGATTTCTGCTATAGCCATGAATTCTTTAAAATCTTGAATATTAACAAAAATTAATAATCCTCATTATTTTTAGGTTTTGATGCACTGAACATTTTTTTTTTGAGAGAGAGAGAGAGAGAGAATTTTAATATTTATTTTTTAGTTTTCGGCGGACACAACAACTTTGTTTGTATGTGGTGCTGAGGATCAAACCCAGGCCGCACGCATGCCAGGCGAGTGCGCTACCAATTGAGCCACATCCCCAGCCCAAACACTGAACATTTTTATGTAGTTCTTCTCTAGTTATAGAAGCCCTCTTTATGTCCACAACAGCTATTACAAACTCTATGTTAGCATAATAAGTGTTCCAGGGAAAATGAATTGATCATCTGGCCATCAATATCCAACATTGGTAATGTGTATTACCATCCTCTCTTGTACATTACCTTTTATGGTACTATTTACAACTTAATTCACAGAAAATTTGTAAAGGATGTTAGTTTTCCCTGCACTAGCCAACTCAACAATGATAACTGTGCTCTTGGCAATTAAATTATCTCCATGTCTGAGTGAATAGTATTCCTATTCTTGGGCAACGGAACCCCCTCCAGCCACCCAAGTTGCCCTTCTTCCTCTGGCTCAGGCTGAGGTTCAGGAAGAGACACCTCTGGTTTTCTGCTTTGGTGATGAGTGCCTCCCGCTTCTAGGCAACTGGAGGGAGGCAAAAGCCTAGGCCACGTTGCTGCTGGCCAGGCCCCATCTGTGGCATTCACCTGCCTCAGGGACATCACTGCTACATTGTTTGCAGTGAGCTTCATAGACCACCACACTCCCCCAGAGGCCCCCTTTTAAAATTCATTCAAATGATCCCCTTTGACATCTTGTCAAGTCCATAGCTTGTCTCTTGTGAATAGTGTTGCAGTAAACATGAGCATGCAGATATCTCATTGATAGAATGATTTTATTTCCTTTGAATATATATACCTAGTGGTGGGATTACTGGATCATGGGATAATTCTATTTTTAGTTTTTTGAGGACTCACCATGCCATTTTCCACAATGGCTATACCAGTTAATATTCATACCAACAGTGTATGAAACAACCTTTCTATGCATCTTGGCTAGCATTTGTAATTTTTGTCTTTTTATAATATTCATTTTAACTGGCATGGGATAATATCTCATTGTAGTTTTGATTTGAATTTTCTTGATGACTAGTAATGTTGAATTTTTTTCATCTATTTTGTTGGCCATTTGAGAAACATCTATTCAGATCATTTGCCTATTAAAAATCAGTTTTTCTTTGTTATTGAGTGGTTATCACCAAATCATCACCCCTTTTCTGATGAGTAGTTTATAAATATCTTCCCTCATTCTGTAGGTTGTCTTGACTTTTTTATTGATTTCTTTGCTGTGCAGAAACTTCTTGGTTTGATATTATCTTATCTAGTTTTTGCTTTCACTGTCTATGCATCAGGGTTCTATCCAAAAAAAATGCTTTTCCAATCTCAATGTCTTGAAGTGTTTTCCTGATGACTTTTTTTAGTTGTTTCAAAGTTTCAGCACTTACATTAATGTCCTTGATCCACTTTGAGTTGTTTTTTGTGTACAGTGAGTGGTAGAGGTGTAGTTTCATTCTTCTATATGTGTATATCCAGTTTCTCCAGCATGATTTGTTAAAGCAATGGTCTTTTCTTCAAGGTATGTTCTTGATTCCTTTGTAAAACATCAGATGTCTCTAAATATGAGAATTAATTTCTGGATTTTCTGTTCTGTTTCAATGCTGTTTGTTTCTGTTTTTATTCCAGTACCATGCTGATTTGATCACTGTGGCTTTGCAATTTGTATTGAGGTCATGTGTTGTATGCATTTCCATTTTACTGTACCACAACTACATGGAGAATAAATAACAGGTTTAAAATTTTTGTTACTTTTGCAAATGAATGTTAATATTTCATTTTAGTATATATTTATTTGATCACAAATTTAGACATCTTTTCTTATTTTTATGTTGCTTTTCCTTCTGAGAATTATTTACTCTTGCTTTTTTCCCATCTATATTTAAGTATAATTTTATTTCTAATTATATATTAAATACATATATACATGTATATGTTGAAGTCATCAATCATGTCAATTGTTATTTAATACATGATAATATTTAAAGAGACTCATATTAGTTGTTTAAAGTGTGAAACCAGAAAAAGTCCAGAGGAAACACAATAAAATATTACCACAAATGGAGTCATTGAAAATATTTTTGTGAATTTATTCCCAGATAGCTAATTAATATTAATTATTACAGAATATTTAAATTGATAAGTGATTTTGGTGCCAAAAATTTCATATATTAAGTGTCTATTAATACAAGAGTATGTTTTTTGGAATGATTATGATTTGTGGTGGCATATACTACTATTGTCTGGATCCCTATAATTTTATAAAATGTAGCACATGTTTCATGATATATGAGCCAGCCCCTTTGTTACTCCTCTTCCTTTTCTTGCTTTCAAATTTTATCTATTCAAAGTGACATATAAAATTATATGTATTTATTTTGTGCAACATGGTGTTTTGCAGTTCATGTATATTGTGTAATGGTTAAATGTAGCTCATTAACCCATGCATTATACCTCACACAGTTATCATTTCTTTGTGGTGATAGCACTCAACCACTCTTTCAGCATTTTTCAAGAATACAATATGTTGTCATTAACTATAGTCACTATGTTGCTTAATAGATCTCTTTTACTTACTTATCTTACCTAATTTTAACTTTGTATCCTTTGATTATCCTCCATTCACTTACCTTACCCTAGTGCCCTAGTCTTTAGAGATCACCATCCTACTGTATTTTGAGATCAACATTTTCAGGTTTCACATATGAGTGACTTATATATTATTTGTCATTCTATGTGTGTACTTCCCTTAATATAATGTCCTTCCCATCCATCTTTTATTGCAAATGTCAGAATGTTCTTCATTTATGTGGTTGAGTAGTGTTCCATTTCATGTAATATAATACACTTTCTTTAACTATTCGTCCTTTGAAGGACTCTGAGGTGTGCTACAATAAACATGGAAGTGCAGGTATATCTTTGGCATAAAAACTCTATCTCTTTTGGATATATATCAAGTAATGGGATTGCTGGGTCATAGAAACAAGGCTTCTTTTTCTATTATTAATTTCAAGATAAACTTCAAACTTGTTTTGCAATGTCTTCCTTCAAAACAAGAATTGTTTGATGAAATTACATAAACTCATTATTTATTTTGAAAAAAAATTTGTATATTTAGTGATTTTATGTGGCATCCATTTGTCCACTATATTTATGACTAGTTTTATAGGCATATGGAACAATCTTGACTTTTTCTCCCTTATTTTGTTCTTCTTTGGATCAACTCTTGGGAAGTCGTTAAAACTGTGTTACTTTTGTGGAAGTATCTTCCTGCTTTACTTTTCTTGAATATTTTGTGCTGGGAAGAAGAAATAAAAAAAGAAGCAAAGATGTAGAATAAGTGCACATACTCTGCATGCTAGATGATAAACTTTATAACAAGTTCTACTTGATATCATTCTAATCCAACACTCCCTAGACACCATTGTGCTGGGAAAGGTCTTGATATCTGAGAATGCCTGGGAAGACAGTGTTGAGTATTGCTATTCTTACCCTTGTTGCTTTAGACATTTGGTCAATGACATTTTCGGGGAAAAAAATCAAACAAAAATTTAAAAATTCTAAGGGCGTTTTCTCATTTTTCTTCATTTCAAATTCTATCATCCCATTTCTTAAATTTCTCTCTCTCAAAATCTCCACTATACATGGCATTAAATTGGATTAAATCTTATAGGATCCACTTCCTTTAGATATATAGCCATCATTGTAAGTAAGATTTTTCTGTTTTAGTCCCACAAGCTTTCCTGACTGAAGCAGTAATCAAGTTTGTATCTTTGACACAAGTTTATTTCCTCCCAAAATATAACAAGCACTCATGGGACTGATGCCTGATAATACCACAAGTATAAGAATTAAGTATTTGAGTGTTAACATATTTATGAGAAAAAGTTGGGAGTATGCTTCCCATAAGAGTGGAGAGTGTGTGCCATTCACAGTAGGACTAATTTGACCTTTTTGCTGCTAAAGGACTGGTGTAATCTAGTCTCAAGAGGAGTGATACAGCTTTGTGGGTAGAGGAGAGCTGCCACTCAATAAAAGACATGGGTCAAACAGAAGTAGTTAAGATCTGAGCCTATGTGAAGGACAGATGGCTGCAAAAGGTCATTAGCTTCCTTGTCACAGAGCTAGAGAACATAGCCACTTCCTACTCAGGTAACGATCAGGGCAGCTGCTTACTTATTTTCCACATCCTGGATGGTGTTAACAAGAGGCTGATTCCTGGTTTCTGGAAGGGGCAAGATAACAAGGACAGCAAGGAGGGTGATGACTCCATAGATGATCCAGGGCAGACGGAGAGAATACCCCAGGAAGGTCATCAGGAGAGGAGCCAGTATTGCACCTATTCTGTGGAATACTGTAGTGATGCCTCCCAGTGTTGACCTTAGGATGAAAATAGCAATACAAAGAAAATCTTGTACAAATCTGTATATATATGTTTACATTTGTCAACTCCATTTCATTTTGGGAGACAATACAGCAGAGTTATTAAACACATGGGCTTTGAATAAGCTTTTAATTGTGACATTGGCCTCTACTGATTTCCAATTAATCAATTTCATCATTATTAAAATTAGAATATCCACAGCACCAATCCTGTAGTGTGGCTCTTAAGATTAAGTGAAAATCTGCAGTAAAGGACTTGGCACATTGCCAGGCATAAAGTCTGTTTTAAATAATTGTGGATTATTAGTTTGCTTTTACAAGTTTGTTTTACAAGTTGGAGGGCATAAAGGAATGAACAACTAAACAGTCTCAGTTTTCTCCCTACAGTAAGTGTCAATCAGTTCAGAAAGTCCTGTTTGGAAAGCAGACAGAAGGTCACTTAGCTCTTGTACCTGAATACAGTGGGGAGGAGCTCAACTTGGTGGAGAGCAGAACCAGTGCTGGCAGCAGAAACAGATCCAATTCCCAAAGTTGCTAAAACCACACGCAGAGTCTGCATTTCTGGAGAGAAGAGACCAGGGAGAATAAAAAAATCTTGGCTGAAGAAATCTGTCTATCCCTAAATAATTGTGGGGTGATTCTGTTGTAGGATTTGAAGGTGAGAAACAAATGACAGACAAAATTCAGCCCCTCAGAGATGATGGAGAGGTTGATGAGCTGCTGAATGCTGGGCTGAAACACTGAACCAAAGGATCTAAATCTCTTGCTTCAATTTTCTCTGCACATTTGAGTATTGCTCATAATGGTGGGAATAGAGAAATCAGGAAATATTTGTTTTATTAACTCTATCAATTTTTTCATGGCATTTTCTGGAGGGTCTAGAACTATATGTGAACAAAAAATGAGGATTCTATGACCCATGTCTTGAACAGCTTAGAACTAAGAGTATGGGAGCAATGTGTGATGTGGGACAGGTCCTCCTCCACATAGTGACAAAGGGATTGGACAATGTGTAGAGAGGCAAGTTCTAGGTAATAATTCAGAATTTAAAGTCTAGCATTAGGAATCCTATTCAGACATGAATAATGTCATACTGAGAATTAATCACATATCTTGAATTACTGAATTCAGAAAGGTTAAACAGATTATTTTAAATTCATAATCAAAATAGGACTTTAAAAGAATATAGATTGTTCTCCTTTAAGTCAGGAAACTTCTGTTGGGGAGAAGAATGGAGACTTCCAGTCTGAAATCCTACAAAATATGTTCCTGCTCTGTGAACATGGTGGAGCATGGTGACCACTGAAATTCCTACAATCATTAATGAGATCATTTGGGTAATTTAGTAAAATAGGTTGGGTTAAATTCTTAATCTATTTCTAGTGTTTTTCCTAGTACATTATTGCTATACATAATAGTGGGGTTCATTTTGATACATTCATAAGTGCATATGACATAATTTGTTCCATTTCAACCCCTAGTACTTCCCCTTTCACTCTCCTCCTCCATCTCCCTGATCCCCTTCCTCTATTCTACTGGTCTTCCTTTTATTTGTATATTGTTTTTAGTTGGTACATTATAATCATACATAAAAGTAGAAATTATCATTCATTTCTTCTCTAAGTACAAATTATGAAACAGATTAGAAGATATATTAAAATTAAATTATCCCCTTACTTCTGCTGTACTCTTGCTTTCTGCCTGAAGACAAGGCATTTTTATGTCATTGAATTCAAGAAGCCTTCCCTAAAAATGTATTGAGTTAGGGAGGCCTTAAAAATCAGGAAGAGTCCCAGGGATAGTACTTGGAGATGCAATTGCAAGGCCAGAGGCACATGATTAGCTCCTCTTCTAAAAACCCTGTTTGTACCATTGAAACTGCTGTTCAGGTTCATCTTGGATGTGGTCAGGACAGCTTTATGTCTGAACCATACCTTAAGGACATAGGCACAGTTGGAGCCTAAGTCCTGCCAAGTGCTTGCCATAATCCATTTCAAATCTTCATATTAACTGCAAAGAATCCTTGGCTTTTAATGACATTCTTCTGGCATCAGGCAGGTAAGATGATGTAATTCCTAAGGAATGAGAAAACACTTTCTTTCCCCAAACCTTTGTCTCTCTCACCTTGGGGCAAAAATGTGTTGACCAGAATGGAGACTCCTGCCAGGAAGGAGAACAGTGTCTGGTTTGTCCGACGACCTATGTAATTCAGAGTCCAAAGGGAAATGAATCTGGCTGTGAGCATGATGGCTCCAAAGAGAACCTGGAACAGGAAGATATTGCTCCCCAGGTGCTGCAGGTTGAGTACAAGGCCATAAAAGGATACAGCACTTGAAAATCTGAAGTGAAAGGAGAAGAGACATCTAATAACATTTAGTGCTTAAGGAACATTCCCTAAGATTTTGAAGGAGACTCCTACATGATGATTATATTGGCCCAAGATGGCATGTGGTCAATGATAATTATGGAATGGAATAATATAAAAAATGTTTTTAAGGCAGTGATCTTAAATTACCATAAAATTACCATGGGCTCTTTATTGCTATAATTTTTACTGAGCCACAAAAGAATATATAGCAGATACATACATTTTCCCGTAAAATTTAAAGTTTTAACTGCATAACCCTATGCATAAAAAGGTAATTCGAAATCTGAGCACATTGTTCAATTGGAAGGCATAAAGGAATGAACACAGATAGAGTTATACATTGGAAATTAGGGAAGTTTATTCTTTGCAACGGTGAGTCTCTCTTCTTTGATCCTTGGTGTAGAGTTATTTTTCATCTTAATACAGGTAAGTAAGGTTGCAGAGAACTAGGGAGAAGAGTTTGATATGTGATTCCTGGTTTTAAGAGTGTAATGACCTAGTCAGATGAAGTTGTGCCATAACATATCTATTCATTTTTATATCTGATAAGATAAGCACTAAAGTAAGCAATAGGTGTCAACTATGATTTCCACAATACTAATAACTGTAACAATATGAATGGTTGGGGCATAAATTATATAAGATAGTTTTAAAAGAGTAGAAAAAAATCAGTCCATTAAGAGAAAAAAATGGGAAAAAGGGGAAAGAAAGATTAAAATATTTTAAAGGAGAGAAATAAAGCAGAAGAAATGTATAAATTGAATCCCAAAAAGAAGGAGAATAAATTTTTTAAATAAAATAAAGTGGAAAGAGTTAGGGACAGAGAGGAAGACACAGCACAGGGGATGGAGAACACAGAAGAATTTTAGTATTAGAGGGAGAATATAAGTGAGAGAGTAGCAATAGCAAAAAAGAACTCACTAACCCTAAAAAACAAAATCATAAAATAAAAATCTGATAAAATATGAAAAAAGTAAGAGTTATATACATACATCCATTCATACACACATATGCATATATATATAAACAAAACCGCAAATACAATTGGAAGAACAAAAAAAAAATGTTCACAATGAATGAAAGAATTGTCTTCATTGTGGTGGTTGAAACTGAACAAGGATGGGTATTTACTACATATGTTAGACTTCCCTTCCTTCCATTTCTTCCCAGGGTGTGTATATCTTATAGCAAAGATTGGGGATTATTAAGTCTTCCTCCTTTTGTCTCAATTGCTAGACCTAGAACCAAATATGGAGTAGCCTGAATCAAAGCTTATTGAAATGACTTAGGTTTTCTGTTCATTAGTACAAAGTAGTATGTAAAGAGAAATACCATCTGTTGGAATATTGTCTAGAAAGACTAGGTCAATGCACTCTTAGGGCAGGGATGATTCAAAGATCTAAATGGAAAGTTCCCACAGATGGGATCTATCCATAATTGGAACTTTGTCATATTCTGGAGATATTAGTAAAAGAAACCCATAGGGTGAGGTAGATGGTAATCTATTCTGGTTGTACCAATCCCAGACACTTCTTGATAATTTCACTCATAGGGTAACCAAGTTCCCTGGGTGGAAGTGGCACAGCAGGTCACAGAACACTCCACCACCCAAGACTATGGCCTTCCAAGACTCAATCCTTGAATGTAATCATGCCTGCCTGTTTGGCTTCCTAAATATCTTTAGCTGATTAAATGAGTCACCAGACTCTATGGGAAAGTAATTTGCACTCCCCTCTTTATCTGAACTGAATTCTCCTGTTGAAACCTTCTGTGTGCCTGTCTCAATGGTATACATCCTAGCCATATGGTAGATGCCAGCCAGGATGCTGTGCCAATCTTTTCTATTGGTTCCTGTAGCAAAGTGGTTCCCACATCTAGTGTGACTTCCACGAGTTGGCATCCCACTTTGGCTCCCTTCTCCCAACTTGAGAAACATGGAGCACTTTCAATAACCTACTCCAACTGTAGATCCAGAGTAAGCTAAGTTAAGGCTTCCTTTCTATTCTATTGGAGTCTCCATCCCACTTTTTTTCTGCTTTTTCTTTCCTTATCACCCCTCTGTGGTGATCCAGGGCAGTAGCCACCACTGGCTTGGCACTGAAGTACACTTTCATGTCCTTCATTTGAAATATCAGTATTTCTGGGCCTCTCTGAGTCTCTGACTGTCTAGTATTGAATTATAATGAGTTCCCTTAAACATCTACCTCACTGAGACACAGTATTCCCATTGATTCAATTCAAAGCCACAGAGAAACTAGAAAGTGAAACCTTTCTTTACTCTACCATATTTGTTCCTCATGGCTAATAATTTTTGAAAGGAGGAATGTGGTTGCATCTTAAACATTTTGAAGTTACTAAACACCAGATGGTACTTACCTGGAAAAGCTCAAGCAGCAGGTTCTCATAATCACTTTGGGTGCATGGAACAATTGAAAAATTGATGGTTTGGTCTGGACTGCATCCAACTCCTTCTGTATAGTGGATTTCACATACTGAAACAACAAAAACAACAGGCATTTATAATATGTCAGTAATGGGCAGGTATAGTGGTAAGTACTAGAGGATGAGATAAGTATGTTTACTATCTTTGAAACCTCTGCCTCATGGGGAATATGGATGTTAAGTGATCTCTCTTGTAGGAAGAGTTACAAAAAAATGAGGGGAGAAATGAAAACTATCTAGGAATAAAGCCAGTTTAAAAACTGAGCTTATGAGAGGTAAAAAGCATTAACAAAAAGATTTGCATTGTACATCAAAAACAATGAAAAGGTACTTGTGTAAGGGTTTGAAATTTCTTTCCTGTCCACTGGAAATGAGATTTGTTCCCTCATTGTTAGAATTAGAGTTTATCTCTGTAAATCGATGAATTTTATAAAAGCTAGGTCCACTTTATGATTTGGTTCCAAGTAAACTTTTTCTAAGTATTATAGTCATGCTGACTCCACTCATGATTGGAGTGTACAGAGTTAAAAGAGTGTAAAAAGTAGGGAATCTGTCGATGGAGTATGATTTGCACCCAGGCCAGATGTTATAGCAGATGAAATTTGGTGAAATTCCAAGTGAAATATAATAGTTGCAAAAACATTTGGTGTCAGGGTTAGAACTTTTAGGCTTGACACTTCTATGTTACTTAATATTTTGGGGAAGTTTGGTCAACAGGTATCTAGGTACAGTTACATAGGAGAAATAACTTCTGGTCTTCTGTTGTACAGCAGAGTGTCTGTTGATAATGATAACATATTCTGTATTTCAATAAAAGCTAGAATAAATAATTTCAAATGTTCTCACTACAAACAATAAATGTTTGAGATGATAGATATGCTTACTCCAAGGTGAACATTACATAATATATCCATGAATCAGAATATCACAAAATATCCCCAAATGTGTAGATTTACTATGCATCAGTTAAAGGTGACAGTAGCCTCTTGTTCTCTTACAGGGGTTATCTAAACATCACTCAATGTCACACATGTAAATATCAAATGTATTCAGCACAAGAGAAGGCACTTAATAATTTTCAAATAGTAATACTTTATTTCTGATAATAAAACTACAATGAGCTGTGCACAGTGGCACATTCCTGTAATCCCAGCAGCTCAAGAGGCTGAGGCAAGAGAATCGCAAGTTCAATGCCAGCCTGAGCAACTTAGTGAGGCCCTAGTAACTTAGCTAGACCCTGTCTTAAAATAAAATATAAAAAGGGCCTGGGATGTGGCTCAGTTGTTGAGTGCCCTAAATTTGATCCATAGGACCAAACAAATCAACTCCCCCAAATGCCCCAAAGCAAAAAAAAACAAAAAAACAAGCAAACAAACAAAAAACCAACCCCACACAATCACAAAAAAAAAAAAAAACTATAGTGACTTAGCACAGGATACCACAGACAATTTTTACCCCTGAGCTCTAGGCCATATAAGCACTGGTTCTTATTGCAACTGCTTAATTATATGCTGTAGCAAAAAACAGTCATTAATAATACATGATCAAGTGGGTTTGGCTACATTCCAATACTATTTCATTTACAAAAACAGGTGTTAGTCTGGACATAGTTTGCTAATCTCTGGTTAGTGGATGCTGTTGTATCTTTTTTACTCACTTTTCTCATTCACTTCTCCAGCTTCTGGGAGTGTTGATGCTGGTTGTTGTGGCCCTCACTGAGAATTGCCCTTGGATAAACAAAACCTCCTCACCCAATGCCATATCTTTGTCCTTATCCAATAACTGAAAAATTCAAGCATATCAAAATTATGCTCCTTGCTTCAAGGAAGAGAAATTTTCGTGGGCAATCCTAGTTCCAGTGTTTATTACAAGATCTCCTGGGTCCTCTACTACAACTGCATTATACTCTGACTTTTATTTCTGCCTAATTCCATTTCTTCTCCTCACAGAAAATGTCTTGAAAGAACACCTCAATAAACCTCCTGCACACAAATCTCAGAGTTCCCAGTTCCTAGGAAACCAGATTTACAATACTTGTAATTGTGTGGTAGTAGTCAAATAAATTTATGCTATAATGAGAATCTAGAGCTAGATCATCCAATAAATACAACATAATGGTGTTAGCTGGTTCATACAGTTGTAATTTAGGTATTAAAATTTTCAATGGTGGTAAACTGGGATGGTTGGTGGTAGAACAGAGTGCACCAGTATGCATATGATCCCAAGATTTCAAAAGTTTCAAGAAAAGGAATAATTGTTCACACTTGAGAATTCAATAGCTCTTGTAAAGTGCTATGAATGCATTTAAGAAAGACAATGGAAGACTGGTGGTGACTGACTACCAATATAAAGTGGAATGTGAAAACCAGAAGATGTATATAAAGAGCAGTATATAAGGAGACCCTCATCTTCCACAGGTAGAGGGCAGAAAATATGAAGACCAAGTCCCAGGACTAAGTTTTAAGAATAATGTCAGGTTTATATGACATTATATGGTTTCTTTTGTGAAAAGACCTGGCCTTAATTGAAAAGCAGTACTCCTGTTGGGATAGTTATACCTGAGCTGAGGCATTTGGTCCTTTTGAATCCTTACATCCCCTAGTACTACTTGGCATGAAAAAAAAAAAACTGACCCCTCTTCCCTGATAAAATCTAGTGTTACTTCCTGGTTAAAAGATAGTGCAGAAGTTTATGTTTGAAAGAAAATGTATAATTTCTCTGCCATGATTTATTACTATTTTCCTCCTACCAGATGACTAAAAGAAAAATATAATCTGTCTGGGAGATGTTTTGTCTACTGAGGAGGAAAAGTGCCTTTATGTTCAAAGTGCTCAAGTAGCAAGCTAAAACCATCAACTTGAGAGCACACATGGGGAATAATTTTTTAATTTAAATTTTTTTTTGGTGCAAATAGCAATCATACAGAATAGTAGGTTTCACTGTGGCATATTCCTACATGCATATAACTTTATAGTTTAATTACTTTTATTTCCAAGTCACACCTCTTTTTCCTCCCTGTGATCCTCTTCTTTACTCTAACAGTCTCCCTTCAATTTTCATGAGATTCTCCTTTCTCCCCTTTTTCTCTCCAGCTGCCACATATGAGAGGAGACATATGACCTTGACTTTATGAGTCTGAATTATTTTACTTAACAAAATGATCTCACATTCCAACTATTTTTTGACAAATGACAAAATTTCATTCTTCTTTATGGCTGAATACAGCCTTGTTGTGTATAAATATAGCAGTGTCTTTAACAATTTATCTGTTGATGAATACATGGTCCATAACTTGGCTCATGACTTGTGTTTCCATAGACATTTGTGTGAATGTATCACTAGAGAATGCTGATATTATTTATTTTGGATAAATACTGAGCTACTCACTCTTATAGCTGGTCATATGATGGTTCTATTTCTAGTTTTGATGAATTTATATTCTGATTTCCATAGTTGCTGTGCTAATTTACATTCCTACAGTGTATCAGAGTTCCAATGCCCCAGCATCCACACCAGAATTTATTGTGATTTGTATTCTTAATGACTGCTGTTCTAACTAGAGAGATAAAATCTCAATATAGTCTCAATATGCATTTTCTTAGTGGCTAAAGATATTGAACATTTTTTCATGTTTGTTGACCATTTGTACTTTTTCTAAGAAATGCCTTTAGTTTATGCCCATTTATTTAGGCAATTTGCTTTTTGGTGTTGAGTTCTTGATATTAATTATCTATCAGAAGAGTAGCTGAAAAAGATTTTCTCCCATTCCATAGGCTCTCTTTTCACACTATTATTTCTTTGATGTGCAGGAACTTTTTAATTTGATGCTATTCCATTCAATGATTTCTGATATTATTTTCTGAGCTATAGAAGTCTTATTAATGAAGTCATTGGCTGCACCTATATTTTGAAGTTTTGCCCCTATATTTTCTTCTAGCAGTTTGCAAATTTTTTTACCTTATTCTTAGGTCTTTTATCCATTTTTTAATTGATTTTGTGAAGGATGAGATATATCTAGTTTCAGTCTTTTACATATGAACATCCAGTTTTCCCAACACCACTTACTAAAGAAGATGTCTTTTCTCCAACATGTTTTGGTGTCTTTGTCAAGGATAAAATGAATTAATGGATGGGCTTCTTGCTGGGTCTTCTGTACTATTCCATTGTTATATATATATATATATATATATATATATATATATATATATATGGTTTTTTTCCAGTACCATGCCATTTTTCTTACTACAACTCTGTAGTATAAATCAGATATTGTGATACCTCCGGTGCTATTTTCTTTGTTCAAATTTGTTTTGGCTAATATGGGTCTTCTGTCTTTCCATATGAGTTCTAGGACTCCTTATTCTTTTCTAGATCTGTAAAGAGTGTCATTGATATGTTGATGGGTATCCCATTGAATGTGTAGATCATGTTGGGATATAGGGTGATTTTTATCAATATTAACTCTGCCTATGGAAAAAAAAGAATCTAAGATCAAGGGTGGTCAGCTAGGTATCAGACCAGAAACACTGCACCTGATCCCCCCAAAAAATGTAGGCATAACACTCCGTGTTGGCTTAGGAACAGACTTCCTTATCAAAATTCCTAAAGCACAAGAAGTAAAATTTAAAAATCAACAAATGGGATGGTATCAAACTAAAAAGCTTATTTATAGCAAAGGAAACAATCAAGAATGAGAAGAGAGAACCTCGAGAATGGGAGAAAATTTTTGCCATGCATGCTTCAGACAGGGCATTAATTTCCAGGATATAAAACAAACCCAAATGGTCAACAAATATATTTTTAAAAAATATTCAAAATCTCTAACAATCAAATAAATGCACATTAAAGCTACACTGGGATTTTATCTCATTTCATTCAGAATGGCAATTATCAAGAATACAAGTAAGAATAAATGTTAGTGAGGATGGGGGGAAAGGGAAACACTCATACATTGCTGGTGGGACTGCAAATTTGTACAACCACTCTGGAAAGCATTATGGAGACTCCTCAAAAAAATTGGAATGGAAACACCAGTTTTTCCACTCCTCAGTATATATCCAACAGATTTAAAATCAGCGTACTATAGTGATGCAGCCACATCAATGTTTATAGCAGCACAATTTACAACAGCAGAACTATGGAATGAAACTAGATGCCTATCAAGAGATGAATGGATAAAGAAATTGTGGCATATATACTATACCCAGTGGAATATAAATCTGCCATAAAAAGAACGACTTTATGATATTGCCAGAAAATGGATGGATATGGAGATTATCATGTTAAGTAAAATAAGCCAATCCCCCCAAAAACAAAAGGTCATATATTTTCTCTGTTACATGGATGTTAATACAAAATAAAATAGGAAGAGGGGAAGAATAGAAGTTCAGTGGATTAGACAAAGGGGAATGAAGGGATGGGAGGGGAATAGGAATAGGAAAGACAGTGGAATAAATCTGACATTACTTTTCAATGTACATATATGAATACAACACAGTGAATCTCACAATTGTGTACATCCACAAGACTGAGATCCTAAGTAGAATAAGATATAAACCATGCTTGTATAAATATACCAAAGTAAATTCTCCTTTCATGCATAACTAAAACAGAACCAATAAGAGAAAAAGAAAAACGATCAAGATGGTCAGAGTATAAACTTGAATAAAGGGGAAGTTTGTTTTTCATAGGTAAATAATTGTTCACAGCTTTGAACAAGAGCCTAAACAGAATGATAACAACCAATGAAACAGAAGCAGTAATAAAAAGTTTTCAAGCAAAGAAAAACCCAGGACCAGATGGACTCTCATCTGAATTCTACCAGAATTTTAAAGAATAATTAATGTTAATCTCCTCAAATTGTTCCATGAAATAGAAAGGGATAGAACACTTCCAAATTTATCCTATAAAGCCACTACATTCTCATACTACAACCAGATAAGGACACATCAAGGAAAGAAAACTACAGACCAACTCCCCTGATGAACTAAGATGCAAAAATTCTTAACAAAATATTAGCAAATTGCTAAGGGCCATTGCCAAGTAGGACATTGCATGAGAGGTTACCTTGCTCAAGGACCAGGGCGGATCCGGGTTTAAGGCGGATCAGGTTTTAGGGAGTATCCCGCTCCTTGGGTTTAGGGCAGTTCCAGGTTTAAGGTGTACCCTGCTAGGAATAGGGCGTATCCTGCTGTCTCAGGCACGCCCGATTGTTGAGTTCCCGTTGAGTTCTCGTGGGATTAAAAAAGTATTTGGGATTTGGAGCCTTGTGGAGTATGTGGATTTTGCACAGAACGTGGATTTCCCCAGAACGTGTTTGTAGAGGGCCGGTGTGAGTTCGGGAATAAAGAGTTGTTGTTTTAATCTACAAGGTGTGTGGTGGTTCATGATTTTGTGCCCAGCCAGACTGCGGCAGCAAATCATATTCAATGATATATTAAGAAGATTGTACATCATGACCAAGTTGATTTTTATGCCAATCTTGCAAGGATACCTTAACATATACAAATCAACACATGTAATTTCCCACATAAATAAAATTAAAGACAAAAATCACATAGTCATCTCAATAGATGCAGAGAAATAATTCAGCAAAATTCAGCATCTATTCTTGAAAAAAAGGAAGAAATTAAGGATAGAGGGAACTTACTTCAATATTGTAAATACTATACATCACAAACCCTATGCCATATCATGAAGAATGAGGAAAAATTGAAAGCCTTTCTTTAAAATCTGAAACAAGACAAGGATTTATACTCCCACAACTTCTACACAATATATATTAGAAATTCTAATCAGAGAAATTACACGAGAGAAAAAAATAAAAATAAGAAAAAGAAGTAAAATTATCACTGTTTTGAGTGCCTGCAAGCTAGGCCAACCTGCAAGCCACGGGCGGGCGGGTCAGGCCCAGCAACCAACCAAGTGACTGCAGCTACACGTGCCGGCGGGGAACGCGGACCGGACCCACTAGGACAGGTCCGGCGGACGGCTGAGGGCTAGGCCCGTCCCCTCCCCCAGTGTCTGCAGGTAGGTGGGACTGTGAACACCAGCAGAGCGGGCCCAAAGCCTGCTGAGGGGCGGATCCGGCCCCTCCCCCAGTGCCTGCAAGCTAGGCGAACCTGCAACCCATCGGGAGGTTAGGCCCAGCAACCTATGGAGTGACACAGGTGCCCCTGGCGCCTGCTGGGTAGGTGGACCTTTGACCGACCAGCAAAGCAGACCTAGGGCCTGCCAGCATGGTAGACGGATCACACTAATTGGAGGAGGATCACAGCCACTACCTGCCCTGCAAGGGTGATTTTTCAACTATACAAGAGCAATATAAATAAATAGAGGGGGAAAATATCAAAGACACAACAATTTCACCAAGCAGAAATAAACGCCAGCAGTATGAAACGACAAGGAAAGAAAGGACCACAGGCAATGCAGGTCAACTCAACTTTAGAAGAGGTAATAGCTGCAACAGATGGAATGTCAGATAGAGAGCTCAGGACATACATGCTTCAGATGATCTGGAGTCTCAAGGAAGACATGAGACAGCAAAATCAGACAATGAAAGATCACATTGACAAACAAATCCAGGAAGTAAAAGATCAATTTCACAGGGAGATAGAGGTAATAAAAAACAAACAAATAGAAATACTAGAAATGCAGGAAACAATAAACCAACTTAAAAACTCAATTGAGAATACTACCAGCAGAGTGGATCACTTAGAAGATAGAACATCAGACAATGAAGACAGAGTATTTCAACTTGAAAAGAACATAGATAGCTCAGCAAGTCTACTAAGAAACCATGAGCAGAACATTCAAGAGCTATGGGGTAATATCAAAAGACCAAACTTAAGAGTCATTGGGATACAGGAAGGCACAGAGCTCCAAACCAAAGGATTAAGCAATCTATTCAGTGAAATAATACAAGAAAACTTCCCAGACTTGAAGAATGAGACAGAATCCCAAATCCTAGAAGCCTACAGGACGCCGAATGTGCAAAATCATAAGAGATCCACACCTAGACACATTATACTGAAGATGTCCAACATACAGAATAAGGAGAGAATTTTAAAAGCTACAAGGGAAAGGAAGCAGATTACATTTAGGGGTAAACCAATCAGAATAACAGCTGATCTCTCAACACAGACTCTAAAAGCTAGAAGATCCTGGAATAACATATTTCAAATGCTTAAAGAAAATGGATTCCAACCAAGAATCTTGTATCCGGCAAAATTAAGCTTCAGGTTAGAAGATGAAATTAAAACCTTCCACGATAAACAAAAGTTAAAAGAATTTGCAGCTAGAAAACCATCTCTTCAAAAAATCCTTGGCAAAACATTACAGGAAGAGGAAATGGAAAATAACATTGATAACCAACAATGGGAGGTAGGACAGTAAAGGGGGGAAAGTAGTCAAAGAGGATAACAAATCAGGTTTAGTAACATCAATAAACAAATATGGATAGAAGAACAAACCATATCTCAATAATAACCCTAAATGTTAATGGCTTAAACTCACCAATTAAGAGACACAGGCTAGTAGAATGGATCACAAAACAAGACCCAACAATATGCTGTCTACAGGAGACGCATTTGATAGGAAAAGATGTACATAGACTGAAGGTGAAAGGTTGGGAAAAATCATATCACTCATATGGACCACGGAAACAAGCAGGAGTGTCCATACTCATATCTAATAAAATAGATTTCAAGCCAAAGCTAATCAAAAGGGATAAAGAAGGACACTTCATACTGCTCAAGGGAACCATACACCAACAAGACATAACAATCATAAATATATATGCCCCAAATAATGGTGCAGCCGTGTTCATCAAGCAAACTCTTCTCAAGTTCAAGAGTCTAATAGACCACCATACAGTAATCATGGGAGACTTCAACACACCACTCTCACCACTGGACAGATCTTCCAAACAAAAGTTAAATAAGGAAACTATAGAACTCAATAACACAATTAACAACCTAGACTTAATTGACATATATAGACTATACCACCCAACATCAAGTAGCTACACTTTTTTCTCAGCAGCACATGGAACCTTCTCAAAAATAGACCATATACTATGTCACAGGGCAACTCTTAGACAATACAAAGAGGTAGAGATAATACCATGCATCTTGTCTGATCATAATGGAATGAAACTGAAAATCAATGATAAAAGAAGAAAGGAAAAATCAAACATCACCTGGAGAATGAACAATAGGTTGCTGAGTGATCAATGGGTTTTAGAAGACATCAAGGAGGAAATTAAAAAATTCCTAGAGTTAAATGAAAACACAGACACAACATATCGGAATCTATGGGACACATTGAAAGCAGTTCTAAGAGGAAAATTCATTGCTTGGAGTTCATTCCTCAAAAAAAGAAAAAACCAACAAATAAATGATCTCATACTTCATCTCAAAATCCTAGAAAAAGAAGAGCAAAACAACAGCAAAAGAAGTAGAAGGCAAGAAATAATTAAAATCAGAGCTGAAATTAATGAAATTGAAACAAAAGAAACAATTGAAAAAATTGACAAAACTAAAAGCTGGTTCTTTGAAAAAATAAATAAAATTGACAGACCCTTAGCCATGCTAACGAAGAGAAGAAGAGAGAGAACCCAAATTACTAGCATACGGGATGAAAAAGGCAATATCACAACAGACACGTCAGAAATACAGAAGATAATCAGAAATTACTTTGAATCCTTATACTCCAATAAAATAGAAGATAGTGAAGGCATAGATAAATTCCTTGAGTCTTATGATCTGCCCAGATTGAGCCAGGAGGATATAGACAACCTAAACAGACCAATAACAATAGAGGAAATAGAAGAAACCATCAAAAGACTACCAACTAAGAAAAGCCCAGGACCGGATGGGTATACAGCAGAGTTTTACAAAACCTTTAAAGAGGAACTAACACCAATACTTTTCAAGCTATTTCAGGAAACAGAAAAAGAGGGAGAACTTCCAAATTCGTTCTACGAGGCCAACATCACCCTGATTCTGAAACCAGACAAAGACACTTCAAAGAAAGAAAACTACAGACCAATATCTCTAATGAACCTTGATGCAAAAATCCTCAATAAAATTCTGGCGAATCGGATTCAAATACATATCAAAAAAATTATACACCATGATCAAGTAGGATTCATCCCTGGTATGCAAGGTTGGTTCAATATATGGAAATCAATAAATGTTATCCACCACATCAATAGACTTAAAAATAAGAACCATATGATCATCTCGATAGATGCAGAAAAAGCTTTCGACAAAGTACAGCATCCCTTTATGTTCAAAACTCTAGAAAAATTAGGGATAACTGGATCATACCTCAACATTGTAAAAGCAATCTATGATAAGCCACGGGCCAGCATCATTCTGAATGGAGAAAAATTGAAGGCATTCCCTCTAAGATCTGGTACAAGACAGGGATGCCCTCTCTCACCACTTCTGTTCAACATAGTCCTCGAAACACTGGCCAGAGCAATTAGGCAGACGAAAGAAATTAAAGGCATAAAAATAGGAAAAGAAGAACTTAAATTATCACTATTTGCAGATGATAATGTTCTATACCTAGCAGACCCAAAAGGGTCTACAAAGAAGCTATTAGAGCTAATAAATGAATTCAGCAAAGTGGCAGGATATAAGATCAACACGCATAAATCAAAGGCATTCCTGTATATCAGCGACAAATCCTCTGAAACGGAAATGAGGACAACTACTCCATTCACAATATCCCCCCAAAAAATAAAATACTTGGGAATCAACCTAACAAAAGAGGTGAAAGATTTATACAATGAAAATTACAGAAACCTAAAGAAAGACATAGAAGAAGACCTTAGAAGATGGAAAAATATACCCTGCTCATGGATAGGCAGAACTAACATCATCAAAATGGCGATATTACCAAAAGTCCTATATAAGTTCAATGCAATGCCAATCAAAATCCCAACAGCATATCTTGTAGAAATCGATAAAAGAATCATGAAATTCATATGGAATAATAAAAGACCCAGAATAGCAAAAACAATACTAAGCAGGAAGTGTGAATCAGGCGGTATAGCGATACCAGACTTCAAACTATACTACAGAGCAATAGTAACAAAAACAGCATGGTACTGGTACCAAAACAGGCGGGTGGACCAATGGTACAGAATAGAGGACACAGTAACCAATCCACAAAACTACAACTATCTTATATTTGATAAAGGGGCTAAAAGCATGCAATGGAGGAAGGATAGCATCTTGAACAAATGGTGCTGGGAAAACTGGAAATCCATTTGCACCAAAATGAATCTGAATCCCTATCTCTCGCCGTGCACAAAAGTTAACTCAAAATGGATCAAGGAGCTTGATATTAAATCAGAGACATGGCATCTGATAGAAGAAAAAGTTGGTTATGATCTACACACTGTGGGATCAGGCTCCAAATTCCTCAATAGGACACCCATAGCGCTAGAGTTAACAAATAGAATCAACAAATGGGACTTACTCAAACTAAAAAGTTTTTTCTCAGCAAAAGAAACAATAAGAGAGATAAACAGGGAGCCTACATCCTGGGAACAAATCTTTACTCCACACACTTCAGATAGAGCCCTAATAACCAGAATATACAAAGAACTCAAAAAATTAGACAATAAGATAACAAATAACCCAATCAATAAATGGGCCAAGGACCTGAACAGACATTTCTCAGAGGAGGACATACAATCAATCAACAAGTACATGAAAAAATGCTCACCATCGCTAGCAGTCAGAGAAATGCAAATCAAAACTACCCTAAGATACCATCTCACTCCAGTAAGACTGGCAGCCATTAGGAAGTCAAACAACAATAAGTGCTGGAGAGGATGCGGGGAAAAGGGCACTCTTGTTCATTGCTGGTGGGACTGCAAATTGGTGCAGCCAATCTGGAAAGCAGTATGGAGATTTCTTGGAAAGCTGGGAATGGAACCACCATTTGACCCAGCTATTCCCCTTCTCGGTCTATTCCCTAAAGCCCTAACAAGAGCATGCTACAGGGACACTGCTACATCGATGTTCATAGCAGCTCAATTCACGATAGCAAGACTGTGGAACCAGCCTAGATGCCCTTCAATAGATGAATGGATAAAAACAATGTGGCATTTATATACTATGGAGTATTACTCTGCATTAAAAAATGACAAAATCATAGAATTTGGAGGGAAATGGATGGCATTAGAGCAGATTATGCTAATAGAAGCTAGTCAATCTTTAAAAAACAAATACCAAATGACTCCTTTGATATAAGGGGAGTAAACAAGGACAGGGTAGGGACGAAGAGCTTGAGAAGAAGATTTACATTAAACAGGGATGAGAGGTGGGAGGGAAAGGGAGTGAGAAGGGAAATTGCATGGAAATGGAAGGCGATCCTCAGGGTTATACAAAATGTCATATAAGAGGAAAGGAGGGGCAAGACAAGATAATACAAATGGAAGAAATGATTTACAGTAGAAGGGGTAGAGAGAGAAAAGGGGAGGGGAGGGGAGGGGAGGGGAGGGGGGATAGTAGAGAATAGGACAGACAGCAGAATACATCAGACACTAGAAAGGCAATATGTCAATCAATGGAAGGGAAACTGATGTGATACAGCAATTTGTATACGGGGTAAAAGCGGGAGTTCATAATCCACGTGAATCAACCGTGTAATATGATGTATTAAGAACTATGTAATATTATGAACGACCAATAAAAAAAAATAAAAATAAAAATATCAAACAAAAAAATTCCAGAAATAAACAATTCACGAGTTTTAAATTAAAAAAAAAATTATCACTGTTTGAAGGTGATACAATCCTAAATTTAGAAGATCCAAAACTTTCATCAAAAGACTTGGATAACTAATAAACAAATTCAGCACAGTAGCAGGTTATGAAGTCAACATAGAAAATAAATGGCTTTACACCAATAATAAATCTGCTGAGAACAAAATGGGGAAAACAATTCAATTCACCATAGCCTCAAAAAGCAAACAACAAACAAACAAACCCCACATACATAAAACAAAATCAAAACCAAAATAAATCCAACCTAGGAATAAATCTCACCAAAGATATGAAAGATATTTACAATGAAAACTATAGGATATTGAAGAATGAAATTTTAAAAGACACAAGAAAATGGAAAGACTTCCATGTTCATGGACAGGCAGAATTAATATTCTTGAAATACCCATACTAAAAAAAGCACCATATAAATTCAATGCAATCTTTATCAAAATGCCAATGACACTCTTCACAGAACTGGAAAAAAAACAGTCCCTAAAATTCATTTGGAATAATAAAAGATCCAGAATAGTCAAAGTAATTCTAAGCCCAAAAAAGGCAATGCTGGGGCATCACAAAGCCTGTCTTCAAATTATACTACAGAGCTATAGTAACAATAGTTGCACTGGCATAAAAACAGACACATGAACCAATGGTACAGAATAGAAGACACAATGATAAATCAAAACATCTACAGTCATCTAATCCTTGACAAAAGTACCAAAAACATGAATTGGAGAAAAGATACCCTTTTTAACCAATGGTGCTGGGAAAACTGGTTATCCAAGTGTAGAAGCATGAAACTAAACCCTTATCTCTCATCCTGCATAAAATGCAACTAAAAATTGATCAAAAACCTTTGGAATTATACCATAAATTATGCAACTCCTAGAAGAAAACAGGGTCAACACTTCAACATTGTCACTGACTCTCAATAGGACACCCAAAGGTCAGGAGATAATGCCCAGAATTAATAAATGGGATGGCCAAAATTTAAAACACTTCTGCACAGCAAAGAAAATAACAATTAAAATGTGAAATGAATGGGAGAGAATCTTTGTCAGCTACTCTTCTGACACAGAGTTAATTCCCAAAATACATAAATAACTATACACATAATAATAATAATAATAACTTAATTGATAAATAGGCAAATGAACTGAAGAGAGACACTTCTCAAAATATTCAAATGAACAAGTAAATGAAGAATAGTCAACATTTTTTAAAAATTAGGGAAATACAAATGAAAGGTACACTGAGATGTCATCTCACCCCTGTTACAATGGCAGCCATCAAAAATACAAACAATAACATATGGTGGAGGGGGTGTGGTTGGTGGAACTAAAAATTAGTACAATCATTATGGAAATAAGTATGGAGGTTCATCAAAAGACTAAGAATAGAATCATCACATGCCCCAGCTATACCATTCCTTAGAATTTATCCTAAAGAATTAGTCATCATACTATAGTGATAATGCTTAGCCATATTTATGCCAGCACAATTCACAATAACCAAACAATAGGACCATCCTAGGTGTCCATCAACAGATGAATGGATAAAGAAAATATGGTCTATATGCACAATGGAGTATTATTTCATCATAAATAAGAATGAAATTGTGTCATTTGCAGGAAAGTGGATGGAACTAGAGACAATTATGTAAGATAAAATAAGTCAAACTCAGAGGTTAAGGGTTGTATGTTTTCCCTTATATGTGGAAGCTAAAGAGAAAGAAGGAAAACAAAGGTGGGGGCGTACCTCCTAAAAATCAAAGGGAGATCAGTAGATTAGAAGGGAGGGAGTAGGAGTCTAGGAAAAGAGGAAATACTGGGGAATGATATTGAGTAAATTATATTGTTATATTTTTTGCCCATATGAGCCTCACCATTATGTACAACTATAATGCACCAATAAAAATATGGAAAAAAGAAAGGTAGCCCTCATTGATCCCCACCTCTTGGTTTTCATGGTTCTGTAATCCCCTTTTCTTGACTGTGGATTGCAGATAATGACTTGTTACCAGTAAACAGAATACACCAAAAGTAATGGATTACTACTTCCAAGGGTAGATAATGAAAAATTGTGACTTCTACCTTGCTAGATCCCCTATCCAGCTCTACATTTAAATTAAATGCTATTATTTCAGTGAGACCAATATGACAGGGAATGAAGTCCTTATTCCAAGAGTCTGAGAGCAACTTAATCCTTCCCCAAATCATGTTACTGGTCTTGAAAGTGAAATTTTCCTCCAGGGAGACTTTAGGTGATATTACACCCCCAATAAATATCTTGACCACAAACTGTGAGAGACTGTTAACCACAAGACCTAGGTTATCACTGCCCAGGTTGCTGTTAAGACACTATATTTTTAGGGATAATTTACTCCATAACAACAGAGAACTCATTTCATGTTGGTACTAGGATTGAAATGCCACTGTAAAAAAAATAGTTTAAATTTTTGGAATGGATTTAGAGGTTGGGCAGTGTGTAGAAATCTTCTGATTTCTTGCTAATAATAAAAGCAAGAAGAGCAAGGTAAGTTGAAGTAAAACTAAATAAAAGGTACTAGGATTTTCCAGCCTTCCCATTTGGCAAATGAGACTACCATTTGGAACATTGTCAGGAAAACATGGCTAGAAATAAGTAAGTCCTAATTTACAGATAAGGTCCAGCATGTGAAAGAACAATATTTCTTAATAATTAATTATAACTTTAATTGGCATAATAATGGTATATATATTTATGGAGTACAATGTATGTTTTGTATACATGGACAAATTGGGTAATTAGCATATACATCACCTCCTGTACAATGTTTCTCAAGATCTCAGGAGGATCAGATCTCAAACAAACAATAGAACTTCTGAGATACTTAGATGTATTTTCTCTCAGCCATTTCAGGAACCCAAAGCAGAGAAAGGCTTATGTTTGTGGAAGTGTTACAATTTTTTTTTGTAAACCCCAATGAAATTTATAGGAGATCCACAATGATTTTGTGAAATATTTGTCAGAAAAAAAAACATTGACAACTTGACTGATAGAACAGAAATCGTATCAAATTAGAAAGGCTCCCAAAAATGCTATCACTGATAAGCTAGCTTGCAACACCCTTTAAATGAAAATATAAGAGGAAAGAAATTCACAGGTTGGAGCCAAGGGACAAAAGGTTGTGAGATCCATGTTTCTTCAATTTTCCAAGCCTTGAGATGTACTCTCAGAATTTCTAAACTTTGCCTACCTTGATTTCATAATTGCTATAAACTCTGTTGTGTTTCAAATCCCCTTTTTGAACAGGAATGTCTACAGAAGTTACTCTATGCTTTTATCATCAGTACACGTTGGAAAAGTTTGGGACAGCATTTGATCTCTTGAGTTTCATAGATTTACAAGTTCTATGATTAGAACATAAGAGGTAAGTAGTCTCAACCACACGTGGACCTCATTTAAGTGTTCAGGTTCTGGGGGCCAGGGTGGAGCTCAGTGGTAGAGTGCTCTCCTATCAAGTGTGAAGTCCTTGATTCAATTGCCAGCCATTAAAAAATATATTCTGAACTTCAAGCACATGCTATAATGAAATAAGACTTTGGGGGAAATTGAGCATGTGTCAATTTATTTAGTGGGTCAGAAGGATGGGATAATTTTGTAACCAGAGAATCTATCCTTTGTTTTTCTTTATTAAAATTTTCTTCTGCAGGGCATTTGCTCTGTTTCAGATTTAATGTAGGGGAGCCTATTAGTTTTCCCTCCACCAAGCAGTTTATGTGATGCTTGAAATGCATTTTAGCTTCCTTTTTATCAGTTAACCTCGAATACTTTTTGGCCCATTTAAGCTAAGGTGAACATTTCCTCTGTGTTCTCTCAAAAATTATTTTTATGTGACTTTGTTTATTACTATATATTAACATGCTAGCACACAGTAGATGCATAAGTATTTTAAAATGTGTTAATTAGAGTATTCTTGAATGAGCCACATCAGGATCTGACTCCCATCAGGAGGAAAACTTCAGGGGGAAAAAAAAGATTTTTTCCAAAAATTTTTCACAGAGGTGCAACCTTAGTACTCTTTAATGAGAACAATATTAAATGTCAAAAGAATTTTACTGTCATTTCTATATTGTGTAGAAGAGTATATGACATTTGTTGCACAATAAATATTTGTTGAATTGTTAAATAAATGGATGGAATTAGAATAATAATGTTAGTGCTATCTTTTGCATGCTCAATTACTCTGTGTCTTATTGGCTTTCTGGTTTTCCTTAAAAGGGACTGTGATTTATTTAAATAGTGATAAATGAATTACTATACAATTAGTGTACTTCCATCAGTAAATTGCAACATCTATGTCCAAATATTTAATAAAAACAAAGATACATTTTTTTTCAGTGCCTCCTCTCTACAATGAATCCATGGAGAAAAAGGACAGAGATGTAAGAGCTCACACACAGAATTCCCATTCCGGCCCTTTAGTCACCCCAGATGCGGGGACAAGTTCATGGAATACTGCATACATGGCATACATTAAGGGCATCTGAGTGGCAGGCCACTCCCCACGTGCTAAGTGTGAACAGCAACCTGTTTACCCCGTGGCACAGCCCTGAGCTTGAGGCCATGTGTTGCAATCCCTGTGCTTGCTCCATGGCCCACTCCTCAATTGGTCGCTGCAAGGACAGTTAGCAGACATTGCATTGGTGGCTGCCTGTAATCTGTTTAGCTACTGCCTGAGTATATATACATGGTAACTACACAATAAAATCAGACCTGCTTCCTGCTTGGTTTCCAGAGGTCTTGATTAGCAACTCCACAGCCACACTCTCCTCTACCCTGTTCCATGGACCTCCTCACTGGGCGAGAGAGAGCCCTCCCACCCAGGGACAGAGGGACACAGCCTAGTGTGATTATGAGGCCACGTCATTTCATCCCAGCAACCAGTTTCCCCTTCCAGATCACCTCTATGGTCAGGGTCTCTTCAATATTCTTTTTTCCATTTATGTGTGCAACTCTTCTAAGTTCCTTTACACCCTTTTCTAGCTGATTTGTGACAATCAGCCACCGGAAGGACTCCACCAGCTTCCTGATTAAAGAAGACAAGGAAGGTACAGTAAATATTCAACTATTTAATTTCCATACAACCTTGAGATTCCTTTACCTTTCCATTTATACATACTTTCTCATTATGGAAGTGTAATCTTCTTCTTCCACTGGACTGATCTTTCACTAAGATGAGGGACATATCTGGCCATTAATGTGTGAAAATAATTATAGGCATCAGTAAACAAGGATCAAATGGCATAAATCATCCATTTGCCTTCCAATTTTTTGTTTTGATATGTAATTTACATATAATATTTTCATAGGGTACAATTCAATGAACACAATACTCAATGGTGAAAGACTAAAAACTTTTTCTCTGAGATGAGAAATAAGGCAAGCATGCCCACTTTCACCACTTATTTTCAACATAGTACTGAAAGTTATAGACAGATTAATTAGGCAAAGAAAATAAATAAATGTATCTATAAAAAAAGAAGGAAGTAAAATTATCTGTTTGCAGATGATATGGTTTTCTATATGAAAATACTGAAGATTCCAGGAAAAAAAAAGATGTTTTAGCTAATGTATAGGAAATGCAGCAAAATAGCACAATACAAAATCAACATAGAAGGTCAATTATATTTATATGCAATAATAATGAACAACTTGAAGAGAAAAATTACAAAATAATTCCATTTACATTATCAACAATCAGAATGAATTCTTAAAAGTTAACCAAGGACTTATAAAATAAAAACTGCAAAAAAATGGCTGAAAGAAAAAAAAATTAAAACCAATGGATATACATCCCATGTTCATGGATTGAAATCAATGATAGCAATACTACTAAAAGTTATCTACAGATTCAATGAAATCCCTATCATAACTCCAATGAAGATTTTCATAGCAATAGAAAATACACTCTAAAATTTATATGAAATCTCAAAGGACTCTGAATAGACAAAATATTCTTGAAACAGAACAGCATTGGAGAATGCCCACTTTCTGATTTCAAAACATACTACAAAACAAACGTATTTGTTCTACAAAGCAACAATAATTACAACAAGCTGGATGCGGTGCTGCATGCCTGTAATCCCAGCCGCTCAGAAGGCTAAGGCAAGAGGATCATGAATTTAAAGCCAGCCTCAGCAAGGGAAAGGCACTAAGCAACTCAGTGAGATACCCTGTATCAAAATAAATAGGTCTGGGAATGTGGATCAGTGGTCAAGTGCCCCTGAGTTTAATCCCTGGTACCAAAACAAACAAATAAACAAAAAAAAAAAACCAATATGGTGCAGGCATATATACATACAGGATAGAATAGGGTAGAGATCCTCAAAATAAATCTTCACGTGTATGGTCAAATGATTTTTTACAAGAATGCAAAGACAATTCCATGGGGGGGAGAAGGAATGACAGTCTTTTTAACAAATGAGGCTAGGAAAACTTGATATCCACATGAAGAAAAATGAAGATGGATTCTTGCCTAATGCCATATACAAAAATTAACTCAATATAAATGGAAGATCTAAATTCCCAACACAACAATTCTGGTCTTCAGAATTTATAAAAAAAAATCAGCATACTATACTGATGCATTAGTATCAATGTTAATAAGTGTGAAATTCACAATAGCCAAGTTAGAAAACCAGGTGTCAATCAATAGATGAACACATAAAGAAAATATGGTATATACACACATAAAGTTTTATTCAGCCATAAAGAAGAATAAAATTATGTTATTTGCTGGAAATGGATGGAACTGAAAAGCATAATGCTAAGTGAAATAAGCCAGACTCAGAAAGTCAAAGATTAAATGTTTTCTTTCATATGTGGAATGTAGAGATAAAAAAGAATAAAATAAAAGGAGCTCATGAAAATAGAAGGGAGAACAATATAGCAGAGGAAGGCAGGCAAGGATGAAGGAGGAAAGGATGCAAAAGAAAGGTGCTGGGCATTGAAATTAACCAAACTGTGCTATGTGCATGTATAAACAAATCACAATGAACTCCACACTTATATATGATCATAGTGCACCAATTAAGAAAATAAACATGTAGAAGAGAAAACATAAGAGTAGAGGAAGACATTCAGAGGGAGTGAGAGGGTAGGGAAAAGGGAGGTAAGGGAAAATGAGATATAGGAAATTATATTATGTGCATTTATGAGTATGTCACAATGAACTCCACTATTATGTATTATTATACCACCCTCATAAAAGTATAATAAAATTTTTTATTTTTTTCTCTTCCAATGATTTCATGACAATTTTCTGCCTATTTTACAAAAATGGTGACTGCATAGTGCCAACCTCCACTCAAATTCCCATTCTATTTCCTCTCTTGCACCTTGGATGGCACAAAGGATGTTAATGGGGACATGAGGTAGGACCAGTATTGGGACCATACAGATACCCAGTGACATAGCTCTTCTGTTATCACCTTGGCCTCTCTTGTAAAGAATGTGGAGATTGTTCATACCTGGAGGGGAAGAGGAGGACAAGCAAGGGTACAGACACAGCCAGTTGCAGTATGTACCACTTTCGAATGGCAAAAGCCAGTCCTCCAAGGAACATCTGCCCAATACTGTAGGAAGACAATATCAGGACTATTCCCACAGACTTCCTCTGGGACACTGTCCATTCTGACACTGGAAGAAAATATGTACATAATTGTCATTCCAGGCAAAGGGTAATTTCACAGTCCATTCAGGCATGAGAAAATGAAAGTCTCAAATTTTTTACATACTGAGACAAGAAGAATTTATCATAATAGTCATGACACTCAACCCAGCACAGAAGCGTAATATGCAGTAAATGAGGAAGGTGGGGGCGAAGGTTGCTGCAGTGTCAACGATGCCCAGCTGGAGTAAGCACCACAGGTAGACCACCTTCCGCCCAAACCTGAGAAAGATAAGAACAGGTAAGCTTATTTCAGAGCAAAAATAATATGTGGAAAACAAGAGAAGATAAAATAACTTGAGATTTAGTGTAAATGTTTAACAAGTAGGACATTGTACTTGTGGTCTAGCAGAATCATTATACTAGTCAACAATGAAAATCACAGATGTAAGCATCCCTGCTAATCTGAGAGTGATGCCAGAATGCACAGCAAAGCACATGGCATAAGAGGACCTTGATGCCATGTGGAGCCATATCAAGAGGAAGAAATAGGGGAGGTCATAACAAATGTTTGTTTTAAAACATTCATTTAGGAAAAGTGGATTTGTGTGTCATGTTCAGAGTGCTGAGGAGTGAAATCAAGAGATCCATAGTTGGATGTTTGCAATCTTTAGGTAAATGCTGAAGGATTCAAAAGGAAGTGTGGGAAGACAATACATCAAAGTTGCAGATAGATGACATAATCAATACTCTGGGCCATGTCAGTGTTCAAAGGCCTCGGGAAATGTGTTTCAGAAGACGACCTGGCAACTGTTCCCTTTAGCACAGGAACCGATAGGAGGTCCACAGAGGAGAGACAGAGAATAAGAAACAGAAGGGCATATCACACAAAAAAAACAGGGAAATATTTGTGTCATGGAGCTCCAGGGAAGGGTCTCATTCTGGAGTTAACTTGGACAAAGTTCCATGAGCTGATACAAAGTTTTCAGAAACATTAATTTTTATGGTTTAGATGTGGTGTCTTCCAAAAGCTCACATGGGAGACCATGCAAGAAGGTCTGGAGGAGAAATGACCTAATTAAACTAATCAGTGAGTTAATCCATGGTGTGTGGGGAGCCACTCTGAAGGACTCACGCCTTCCAGTCCTGAAGCAGGAGGCTCTGACTGATCACTGCATTTCGTTGTGACTTGGGCATTGTCCCAGCTCAGGAAGTTGAAGGCTTGTCTTCAGATGTAGGTGTCACCCCTGGGGTTGAATGACACTCACCTGTCCCTTGTAACCCTGCTCCTTCTGGCCTTTTTTGGATAGAACTTTCTAAGAACAAGGTTCCCCCCCCCAATAAAAGCCCACTTCTGAACGAGCTTGCTCCCTCTCTCCAGCCTCTTGTGACCTTCTCTTGCTCTCCCATTTGGGGAGTCTGAGGCGAGAACAGAGAAGCTGTCCTAAAGATTGTTTAAAGGTAAAGAGTGTGTGTGTGTGTTATTTGTTGTCCCTGGAAATTCACACAAACGACCATAAGTTCAGCTACCTGCACAGGTCAGGGGCAGCAAGTGGCGCCCAATGTGGGGCCGCTCAGGGTGAATTTCCAGGTTGACAGAGAGAGCAAGCACATTTGGAAGTGGGCTTTTATTGGGGGGACCCTTAGGAAGTTCTTAGAAAGTTCTAACCCTGGCCAGAAGGAGTAGGGTTACAAGGGACAGGTGAGTGTAATTCAACCCCAGGGGTGATACCTACATCTGAGGACATGCCTTTGACTTCCTGAGCTGGGACAACACCCAAGTCACCACGAAATGTAGTGATCAGTCAGAGCCTCTTGCTTGAGGACTGGAAGGCATGGGTCATTTAGAGTGGCTCCCCACAGTGGTGGGATTAACTGAGTGGTAAATGGAGGCAGGTGGGGTGTGGCTGAAGGAAGTGGTTCATTGGTGATGCAGCTATGATGTATATATTTGCATCTTGTGAGAGCAGTCTCTCTCTGCTTCCTGGTCACCATGTGAGTTGCTTCCCTCTGCCACCCTCTTCCTCCATACTGTCCCCTTAACTTACACCCCTATCATCTTTCCTCTGGGCTACTTCAATAGACTGACAGATGGTCCTTGTTACCACTCAGTGGAGAAATAAGGCATTTAAAAGGCAAAGTTATAAAATTCCCATTAAATTCAAAGGCTGGGAAGTGCAATGAGAGTAACTTGGGTGGAGGCATCACTAAATAGGGAGTTAGGAAAATGAGTTTTCAGGAAGTAACATTTGAATCTGAGTACCCAGAAGTTGGGCTGAACAGTGTACAGGAAAAGCATTCTAGACAGAAAGAACAGCAAATATAAATGCCATGTGGCAGAATCCAGCTAGGTGTTCTGAAGACTATCAGAGAATGGAGAAGGGGGTAGGCAAGATGAGGAAAGGAGGCAGGGGCCAGATCTCAGACTGTCAAGACTTGAGAAGAAACTCAGGGTTTTATTCTATGTGTGATAGAATACCACTGGGTGTTACCTGGGGAAGAACAATTTTAAGCTTGAGAAGACACAGGTCAACATAGTATATGGATGGAATGTGTTATCAACTACAGTCAAATGCTAGCTGCAAATGTGAGCTACAAGGGTTCTAAGAAACTGGGTGGCAGAGGGCCCTTCATTTGATAGGGGGGTTGAACTTCATAACATCTGACTACTAAGAAGCAGGGGGAGGTGAGGGCGAGTAGAAGGAAGTTGGATAATGGCACCAAAGCACAAGTGGGTGGCAGTAATAAATTCTAATGTTCTATAGCAAAGCAGGTGACTATAGTTCACAATAACCTATGGTATATTTTATGAATCACTAGAAGAGAGGAGCTTGAACACTGCAAACCAAAATAATCATAAGGAGATGGAAATGTTCATTACCTGGGTTTTATCAGTATATATAAGGTATACATAAAATGAAATATTACATAGTACTTCATAGTACAATTAGGATGTGTTTATAACATTTTTTAAATGTTTAAGGTTTGTAAACGTGTCTTGAATACATACACTATATGTATTCCATATATACAAATATATCAAATTTATGCACTTTTTAAATTTGTGAACTAAACTAATTAATATAGTAAGTTTCTTTATGGTCTTCCATTATTTCCATTAGATCTGTTAGGGCCATCCTACAAATCTCTTCATGAGTATTGAACAATCCTCTTACAACTGGTCTCTTGTTTGCTATTGTTGCCTTCTATCAAATTATACTCCTAGTCCAATAGTCCCATGCCACCAGTGTTAGATCTCTTATTAAGCATTTTTTGAGATTTACATAACACACAAAAGTGTAGATATCAAACGTTTACAAGTTTAATCATTTTCAAAGAACCAATGTACCCATTTAACCAGTCCTAAATCAATAAAACATCACTCTCATGAAGAAGCCCTCTCAGATTCTCTCCTGGACACTATTCCGACCAAAAATACCTAATATCATAAACTTTACCACTATATATTACTCTATCTGCATTGCTCTTTATAAAACTTGAAATCATGTATTAGGTAGTTCTGTGCCATGTAATGTTTCCCCTATGTTATTACATGTGGAAGTAGTTTGTTCTTCCTCATCAGCAGAATTTATATGAATATACCACATTTTTTATTCTACTGTTTAGGGATAATAATCTGAATGTATGCTCAAAGAAAACTTACTTATTCATATTTTTCTCTTAACTGTTTTTTAATTCATTCTCTACTACAAATTGGTAGTACAGAGGCCTGAAAACCAGGGGGAAATGAACTCTCTGACATAGAAATTCATACAGGTAACAATTAAATGTGGTATGCTCAAAGTCACAATTTTAAACTGAGATTACTAGGTGGCTTTGAGCATCTTCACCTCCACCAGTGTTCTTGTGGGAGACATGCTTGGATGAGGGTCACAGCTGACTGCCTTCTCTAGCTCTGCCAGGGTGCTAGAAGCCACAAGTTTCTCACCTCCAAGTTTCATCCTCCTAACTTCTTAATAATTACTTTTTATGGTTACAAATGTTACCTATTAAAGTCATTTCACAAGGACCAGCATCCGGGTTACAGGTCCAGTGACTTATGATCCCATCAGGCCCATAGTGCTACTCAATCCTCAGATTTTATAGTGATGATTTCCCTCTGTACATATGCCTACACTGCATGTGTGAAATTATGACCAGTTTAAAAGTATCTATGCTCATTTATCTTACAGAGTCTAAGTGGTTCAGAACATCACCAAGGCCAGGCACTAATTTTTAAACATGCAAATGCCTCCTTCCTCTCCCTTTGTTGAACTCTTACATACACCTCATCTCCTCGATTTGCTCTGCAAATTACTTCTTGAAACTGATATGATTGACATACCCTTTTCTGTCCTCTGTGAGTTTTTCACAACAAATTGTAAATTCCAGTTTGTGTATGAAGTGTTAATATTTTATTGTAGTTTCCTAGAGTCAGAAAGTGATACCCGTATACACTTCAGTGCAAAACACACAGAGTTCAGCAAGATTTCTTAAATAAAGGAATAAATACTTACTGAAAACTTAATCTGACCAACAGTCTAAAAGAAAGTGAGGTGACACTCACCTGTCTGAAAGAAGGCTATATATCAGACTTCCCAACAGTGACCCAGTCATAAACAGAGTTTGAACCATTGGTTTTAATGACTGGGATTCACAAACCAGGTCCCACTGGAAGAGAATCAAAAAAGCACAGTGGAGTTTGAGAGGGTTTTAAGCCTTCAAAAGGAGCACAAATTCCCAGATATGATGTATGTGATCCTCTGCTTTGTGGATCCTGCCCGATCCCCAGCTTCACCGACAGTCACTCTCCCCTGGTCGCCCTTCCTCCACTTATTTCAGCCCTTCAAGTGCACTTGCCTCTCTCTTGCCGCATAACCTTCCGATATTCTGAACCTTTTTTCTACAGGTCTTTATTCATTTTTACCTTCAGGCCACCAACTCCCTTTATTCCACTAACTTATACACATTTTCTGGCTACTACAATTTAAAACATATAAAAACACATTTTTAAGCAATTTCAGTTACCAAAAATTTTAAAGCCTTAATTTATTTTTCTCATCATGTAAGTGGTATAAGGACCCTGCCTTTGACTTTTCTTAGCAGTCCATACTTCAACTACTACAGTATCTCTCATCCTTGGCCACACGTTGAATCATTTAAAGAACAACCAAAAAAAAAAAAAACACTAATGCTTGGATCCTATGACCAGAGATTCTGATTTGCTTGCTCTCAGTACCAGTTTTTCAATAAATATTGAGAATCACTGAGTGTAACATTTGATCAATTTTTAAATTATAGATCTTTCTCACTAGATTAAAGGATAATTATAGGTATATGTTTTGTCTATTCAATTCATTAACTCCAGTACTGTACATTCTCAACAGCATTGTGGTGTGGATAAGCAATTGCTACCTGCAGAAGGAAGAAAGAAAGTTTTAATTACAGTACACATCTGGGGACTAAATGTATAAAGCAAGTCCATTCTTGGTATTACCTCCCAACTCTTTGATCATACAAACAGTATATTGGGATGAGGCACCTTACCTCAGTTATGATGGTGGAGGGGAAGTAGCTTCTGTCATACACCCAGCCATCCACACAGGGCTCCGTGTCTGCCTCAGCTGTGTTGGTGACAGTTTCATTCAGGTGAAGGAGCTGCCACTGGGGATGGATGAAGCGACGGCATTTCTCTGGTTTCAGGTTTGAGTCCAGTGGAATGGAGATCCTCAGGAGGGCATCTTGGCTGAGGGTCCCAGTGTCATTACCAGAGGAAGTGTCATTGTCCAGAATCTGAACCCAGCAGCGATGATCAGGAATTGCTGCAGTGAAGTTCTCCAGTACAATATGAAAGGATGTTAGGAGGTTGGTGATACAAAGGAGAACTAACTGAAAGATTTGGAATCTCCCCAGGCCTCCGGCTTGATCCAAGAGCTCATCAAAGGACATTGAGGCTGAACAGGTGATCACCTAGAGGAATCACTTTATGGAGGTGAATTCAGAAGGAGAAAATGCTTCCTTTCACCAAGACCTGTAATGTGTTGATCCTCATTCAACTTTCTCCTGATGGGCTGTGACTCACTGCTGCAGAATAATGGAAGGATTTCCTCAGAGTCCTTGGGTTTAGGCAGGCAGATAGTTTCAATAAAGTTACAGAAATATTTGGCATAGAAACTTCTACTTATTGACAACTGAACCTGCTTAAAAGATTACTCTGTGAATGATTCTGATCTTTGAGCTTTTTGAGAAGTCAACCATTAACTTTCAGTGGATGTAATCTCCATATGACCCTAAATATAGATTTCCATGATCTGTCCTTTTCAGAAAAGGAATGTTGGAATCTCAAAAGTAAAAAGCTTTCTGATATTACTATGTAAAGAACAGAGCCTGGCTTTTCTTAGGACTGAATTGTCTTTTTTTATTGGTTGCTCAAAACGTTACAATGATCTTGACATAGGACTGAATTTTCACTAGAAGTTACTGAAAAATATTCTTGGTTAAAATAAAGGAAAGTGGAATATTGAAAGTAACTGCTGATTGTTGGTATCTAGAATTCTGCTTCAGCTTAAATAGTGACAGTGATTTTAAAGTTTTTGAAATATGGAAACAAGTATTAGGAACAAGGAGAAAGGAAACAGAACTTTTATGCCATAATTTATTTTATCAGATGTATTAATTTATTCAAATAGCATTTGGGCCTTTTATTTCAGTATATTTGTGTGCTTAATTACAAATTTGTAAACAGAGTTTGCTGTTACAAGGTCTTCTGTCCCAGTTAGTGAGAGATAGACACATAAACAATTTCACAGAAAATGTTTAATGATTTCTTGGTAGAATGGGACAGGAGTGTCATCCCTCTAGAAGTAAAACTTTGAACTTGTGAAGGAGAATTCCTGAGACAATGAATGATGAAAAGGGCAGTTTCAAAACAAGAAAGTACATGATTATAAGCACATAATTATACTAAAAAATTGACATAACTGTGTACCTGCAAGATATTCCAAAGGTGAAAATGTGCAGGGTAATAATGGGAGGAGTTGGGCTGGTTGAAAAAAAAGCAACCAAACAAAATATCTGGAATTAATTCTGCAGACTAGAGATTTTTATTCTTGAGCTTTAAATCCATCACCTGTGCAACATCTTAAAATGAAGACTTCTGTACAGGTTGTACAGATTCTTTCAGGAAATGACTTTTTGAGAATTTAAATGAAATATTTTAAGTGATACATAAAATGCATTAAAAATGTCCACATTTTGGGTACCATTTTATGTTTTGATACATGTATACATTGTGTGGTATTTACATCAGACCAAACACCTGTTTTCCTAAGCATTTACCAATTCTTTTATTAAAAATATTTTTAGTTATAGATAGACACAATACCTGTAGTTTGGTTATTTAGGGGTTTTTTTGTTTGTTTGTTTTTTAATGTGGTGCGGGAGATCAACCTCAGTGCCTCACCCATGTGGGCATATGTTCTCCCACTGAGCCACAGCCCCAGCCCTTATCATTTCTTTCATGGTAAAAACTCTCAAAATTATTTCTTCTAACTTTTAAAAATGCACAGTACACTATTGTGAGCTATTGTCTCCCCACTGCACAATAACACATCAGAAATGCATGCTCCTGTCCAACTGTTATTTTGTACACATTGATCAAACTTTTGCCATCTCTCCACTATATTCTCCCTACCTTTGGCAACACCATTGTGCACTCAATTTTTAGATTCTACATATGAATGATGTGCAGTACTTGTCTTTATGAGCCTGTTTTATTTCACTTCATCTAATTATCTCCAGTTCCGTCCATGTTGTTGCAAACAACAGGATTTCATTTCTGTTTTTTCATTCCATAAGCTTCTAGGCACTTGCATTGAAAAAAATCAAATGTTTTTATCAGTGCCTTAAAGTTATACATAGTAGTGGAGTTTATTGTGACATATCCATACATGCAAGAAATGTCATTTGCTCCATTTCAATCCCCAGTACTCCCACATTCCATCACCTCCCCTCACCCTACCTCCCAACCCCTCCTCCTTTTCATTCTTCTTTATAAATATATATATGAATATATATATGAATATGCATATTCATTATCCATTTATTCATCTATGAGTACTTAGCTTGTTTCTACTTCTTAGCTATTGTGAATAGGACTGCAATAAACATAAACATGCAGGTATCTTTTTGACACACTGATTTCATATTCTTTGGGTATATTCCCAGTAGTAGGAGTGCTGGATCATATGGTTTCTCTTTTTTATTTTTTTAATGTTTTTATTAGTGCATTATAGTTACATATAATAGTAGAATTGATTTTCACATAAATGATTTGCTCCAAATCAGTCCCTAGTGCCTCTTTTTATTGATTTTTTAATGGATGTTTTATAGATATACATAAAGGGAAAATCCACTGTGTTGTGTTTATAAAACAAATTTTTTTGTAATACTGAGGATTGACCCCAGAGGTGTTTGAACACTGAGCCACATTTCCAACCCTTTTAAAAAATATTTTATTTAGAGACAGGGTCTCACTGAGTTGCTTAGGGATGAGTTGGCTTTGGACTCTCAATCCTCTTGCTTCAGTTTCCTGAGTTGCTGGGATTATAGGGGTGTGCCACCATGCTCAGCCACTGTGTTGTATTCAAATAGATACATAGAATAATGTGGTCCATTTTATTCCACAGTCTCTTACTTTTTCTGTCTCTTTTCCTTCCCCTTCTAACCCTTTCTACTACTCCACTATCTTGCCTTCTATTGTCATGTAACTGCCCTCCACCTATCTTTTCCCCTTATTTTGCTGTAGCTTCTGCATATGAGGGAAAATGTCCAACCTTTGACCTTATGAATCTGGCTTATTTCACTTAGTGTGATGTTCTCTAGTTCAATTCATTTCCAATCAAATGTCATAATCTCAGTCTTCTTCATGGCTGAGTAAAACACCATTGTGTATACATGCCATATTCTATTTTTCCATTCATTTATTCTTGGGTACCTGGGCTAGGCCCATAACTCGGTTACTCATGAATGACACTGCTATAGATATTGATATTCCTGTATCACTGTGATGAGCTAATTTTCTTTTTTCTTTTTTTTTTTCTTTCTTTCTTTTTTTTTCATATCCACCAAGGAACAAGGGTCATAGGGTGGTTCCATTCCTGGGCTTTTGAGGAATCTACATACTACTTTCCAAAGTGGTTGTACTAATTTTCAGTCCCAACAAAAATGTTTAAGTATACCATTCTTGCCAGAATTATTTGCATTGTTGATGATTGACATCCTAAATTGAGTGAGATAAAAATCTCAGTATTGTTTTAATGTTTATTTCCTTAATTGCTGGAGATGTTGAATATGTTTTTCATATGTTTGTTAGCTTTTTATATTTCTTATTTTGAGAAATATCTGTTTAGTTCTTCTGCCCAGTTGTTGATTGTATTTTTTTTCTTTGTGTTAAGTATTTTGAGTTCTTTATATATTCCGGACATTAATCCCTCTAGGAGGAGGAGCTGGCAAAGATTCTCCCCCTTTCTGCAGGCTCTCTTTTCATGCTTTTAATTGTTCCTTTTTTTGTGAATAACCTTTTTAAGTTAATTCCATTCCACTTACTGATTGTTGGATTTGTTTTTTGAACTTTAGGGTTTTGCTAAGGAAGTTGCTGCCTGCTCCAATATATTGGAGTGGTGACTTGTTAAGGTCTGTAAACAAGTCAAAATAACACCTGGTATTTTGCCAGGGGAATGTTAGAGTTCGTAAACAAGTCTAGATGGTGCCTGGCAAAATGCCAGAGGGAGTGGTTTGAGAAGTAACAAAAGTGAGCCATTAAGTGTGGAGATTCCTTATTGGTTGAATGATGTATCTAGTTTATGCTAATTAGGATAAGCTGTGCAAAATGTATAAATACCTCTGTTGTCCTACAATAAATGGCTCCTACTCCTGCTGTATCAACGTAGACAAGTTATTCGTCACCCCCCCCCCCCCCCCCGGTCATTTTGCCCAGCCAGACGGGCTGTGGCAGTAACTTTATGTTTTCCTCCAACAGTTGCAGTTTCTGGTCTAATTCCTAGGCATCAGATCCACTTTGAGTTGACATTTGTCAGGGTGAAAAGTAAGCATCTACTTTCATTCTTGTACATATGAATATCCAGTTTTCATCAGCAGCATTTGTTAAAAAGACATCATTTCTTCAACCTATGTTTTTAGCACCTTTTTGAGTATCAGATGACTATACATCTGTGTGGTTTTGTCTTTATATCTTCTATTCTGTTCCATTGGTGTTTTGGTTAGCTTTTTTTTTTACTACTGTGACTAAAGACCTGACCAGAACAATTGTAGAAGAGGGAAAGTTTGTTTAGAGTTCATAGTTTCAGAGGTCTCTGGCTGGACCTTATACCTAGCAAGGTCCAGTCCTCAGGGCTCCATGAGAGGCAGAACATCATGGTGGAAGAGTGTGATGGAGGGAAGCAGTTCACATGATAATCAGTAAGCAGAGAAAGACTCCACTTGCCAGATACAAAATATATACCCCCCAAAGACATGGTGTCCCCAATGACCCACCTCCTCAAGCCACACCCTACCTGTTTCCATTTTCACTCAGATAGTCCCATCAGAGGATTAATCCACTAACTGGGTTGAGGCTCTCACACCTTAATAATTTCTCTTCTAAACATGCTTGCATTGTCTTACACATGAGCTTTTGGGGGACACTAATTTCTAAACCATAACATTCCACACCTGACCCCCAAAAAGCTCATGTTCATCTCATCATGAAAAATACATTTAGTCCATTTCCAAGAGTTCCCATAGTCTGAACAATTCAAGCTGCCCAAAATTGCAAGTCAAAAATCTCCTCTGAGACTCAGGGTAAGCTCATATCATGAGCTCCGATAAAAAATTAAAAACAATGAACAAGTATCCAAAATATAAATGTACAGGGAGTTCAGGAAGTCTGGAATCCAGTTGGACAAACAAGTCCTGTAGTTCCACATCTGGCATCTGGGGCACATGGCATGGTGCTCTGTCCAAAGGGCTTGTTTAACTCCAATCTGTGGCCTTGTTGATTGTAGCCCACGTGGCCTTTCTGGTTGGTTTGACTCACCTCGATTGCTGCAGCCTTTCTCAGTGGATATTCCATAGTGCTGGAATTTCTTATTCTTGATGGTCTCCACTGCAGCTTTTGCCTCTTCCTCACATCTTTATGCATTGCCCTCTCAAGGGGTCCTGCAGAGACCATGACCCTGCTGCACTGTTTCTGGACTCCCAGGCCTTCATTTGAAATCTTTTTTTTTTCTTGGAATAGCATATTTATTCTTCTACTCCTTAGTGAAAATATTACATTGCCCATTATTAGACAGCTTAGCCTTCTTATTAATAAAATATAGAGAACATTTAGAATGAGCTATAATTTTGAAACATAAAATATCAAGACTCTAACAAAAAAGAAATGATGATTCTGAAAACATATATGTACAGATTATCATCACAATATAAATAATACTATAAGCCATAAAATTCAGAGGGCAAAAGATATCCAGGCACTTGTGCCCCAAAAACCCTAGGAAAATCTCATTTCCATCAATAAATCTAGTGTGTATTGGGGTCTTTTTATTTTTTTTATTGGTTGTTCAAAACATTACAAAGCTCATGACATATCATCTTTCATACATTTGATTCAAGTGGGTTATGAACTCCCATTTTTACCCCAAATACACATTTGATATCTTGATGGAGGCTTTCATGACCTCCAGCATGTTACATTCCTGCAGACCCAGGTGGTTGACACCAAGGTCTTCCACCATCTTGAGCAGTAGCCAAGCCGCCAGGGATGCTGGCTGCAGCAGCCTCTGAGTGCCTGGATAGATTGGTCTGTTGAAAAAACTAAGGGAACCCCACTGTCTCTTCTCAAGAGAATTTTGAGACTTTCTTGAGTCTGAGATGGATATGACCTTGCCAATACCTGAAATTCCCTGAAGCCATCTTTCTTATTGTCTCTGGGAAAAGGTTTTAGCATTTCTTTAGTGGAGGTAATATCTTTCCCAGCTGTAACTTCTATAGACCCAGTTTTTCCCACCTTTCAAGACAAGGTTTTCAAATCTTTCTGCTCTGCTTTATGCTCCTTATTATCACAATAAATTTGTTTAAAAGCCAGCAACATGAATGCCACCACCCAAATTCTATGCTGCCTGGATATTTCTCTCACCATATTAGGAAGTCCATTCCTTGTAAATCAGCCTCATAAACATGGGCAAAATGCAGACAACTTCTCAGACAGAACATAACACAAATGGCCTCTACTGCAAATTCCAATACAGCTCTCTTTCTCGGAACCCTCTTGAGCCCTGTCTTTACAATCCATGGTCATATTGGCATTCTGGTGTCCTGAGTTCCCACCAGAATTAGCCATTAAGCTCTGCTTACAACAATCTAAAACATTCCCAGCTTGCACTGTTAAACATCTCAAATTCCTACTCCAATTTTCAGAAAGTCCCCAAAACTTCCAAATCACATGGTCACAGAAACCCGCTCCTTCTCAGTACCAATTTTTGTTTTAGCCAACTTTTTTTCTACTGTGACTGAAAGACCTGACAAGAACAAATTTAGAAGAGAAAAAGATTTTCTGGGTCTCACAGTTTCAGAGGTCTCAATCCAAAGATAGCAAGCTCCACTCATCAGGGCTCAAGGTGGGCACAATATCATGGCAGAAGAATATTGTGGAAAGAATCAGCACACATGATAATCAAGAAGCAGAGAGAGACTCCACTTGCCATATACAAAATATATACCCCAAAGGCAGGGCCCCAATGTTCCACCTCCTCCAGCCACAAAATACTCACCTTCAGTTTACATTTAGTTAATCCCATCAGGGGATTAATTCACCTATTGGGTTAAGACTCTCATAAATCTTAACTCTATCATTTCTCCTCTAAACGTTCTTACAGTGGGTCACACATGTGCTCTGGGGGGACACATAATATCTAGACCATAATAATTGGTCATCATGTCTGTTTTTTGATGGCAATATCCCTTCATGATAAAAACTCAGAGCAAAGTAGGAATAGATTGAACTTACCCCAAAACCATAAGGTCCAGGTGTACAAGCCAACTACTCAGATAAGACTGAATCAGGAAATGTTGAAAGCTTTTCCAGTAAGACCTGAAGTAAAAAAAAAAAAAGTTCAATGTCCAATTCCCACACTTTTATTTAACTAGTCTTCAAATTCAGAGTCATAGAAATTATGAGGATATAAGTTGGGAAGTAATACTCAAAATGTGCCTATGTCCTCATAAACAAATATACAGCAAAACCAAGAGTCTACACCAAAAACAAGGTCTTAGAACTGATAAACCAATTCTGTGTATTATGTTTTTTGTTTGTTTGGTTGGTTGGCAATCTTCTGGTACTGAGGATGGAACCCAGGTGCACTTAACCACTAAGTCACATACCCAGCCTGGGTTGTTTTAAAGCTTTTTATTTTGAGACAGGATTTTACTAAGCTGATTAGGGCTTTGCTAAGTTGCTGAGGCTGGCTTTGAACTTGTGACCCTCCTGACTCAGCCTCTCAAGTTGCTGGTAATAAACCAGTTTTGTAAATGACAGGAGACACATGATACATACACACACACACACACACACACACACACACACACACACACATAGTGATTGAGATTGGGGTCTCTGATGACCTCATGGCTGTGACATGCCTGGTACCTGAAAATGTTTCTGTGCATTCTGTGCAAGGGCACAGGGCACAGATGCTATGGTAATACCCTGCCTAATGAGGCTCTGTGCAAGAGTCTTATCAGCTTTGACCTTGATTTCAGGAACATAGCTCCCTAGGAATAGAGGAATTCCCATGCTAGACAATCACAATGTTTCACCAACTTTGCTACTCCTGAGCTTGCCTGTTTAACAGTAAATTTGAAAAATCGATTTCTTGAGCACTACACAAAGCTTTTAACATTATGCATTGCAATTGTGGAAAAACTGTATAGGTGTTTCTATTTCTGTAACTTTCCTGAATACAAAGAATAATGCTTGCATAATCTTTAACCTGATAATGAGTTACACATGAATAAAGATTGCTGGTATGACTCTTGAGATCTGCTTCTCCATCAGAGAGCAGCACTCCACCTGACCCCAGCTTTATTTTCAAAATTTTCATGTGTGAGTCTTCATTTTACCAATCCCCCTTTGACCTTCACTAGAACTACAAGTTTATTGTTGTCTATATTCTTGATGATTGCCATTCTGACAGGAGTGAGATAATATCTTAGCGTAGTTTTGATTTGCATTTCTCTAATCGCTAGAGATGTTGAACATCCTTTCATATATTTGTTGATTAATTGTATTTTTCCTTCTGTGAAGTTGTTGTTAGTTTGTTTTGTTTTTTGGTGTTAAGTTTTTTGAGTTCTTTATATATCATAGAGATTAATGCTTTATTGGAGGTGCATGTGGTAAAGATTTTCTCCCAATCTGTAGGCGCTCTCATTATTGATTGTTTCCTTTGCTGAGAAGAAGCTTTTTAATTTTAATTCATCCCACTTATTGATTCTTCATTTTACTTCTTGTGCTTTAGGAGTCTTGTTAGGGAAGTCAGATTGTAGGCCTACATGGTGAAGGTTTGGGCCTATTTTTCCTTCTATTAGGTGCAGGGACTCTGTTCTAGTGCTTAAGTCTTTGATCCACTTTGAGTTCACTTTTGTGCAGGGTTAGGGTTAGAGGTTTAATTTCATTTTGCTAAGTATGGATTTCCATTTTTCCCAGCACCATTTGTTGAATAGGCTCTCTTTTCTCCAGTAAATGGTTTTGTCACCTTTGTCTAGTATGACATAACCATATTTATGTGGGTTTGTCTCTGTGTTCTCTATTCTGTACCATTGGCCTACAACTCTATTTTGGTGCCAATACCATGCCATTTTTGTTACTGTAGCTCTGTAGTATAGTTTAACTTCTGGTATTGTAATGTCTCCTGCCTGCCTCACTTTTCTTGCTCAGGATTGCTTTACTCTTCTGGGTCTCTTATTTTTCTAAATGAATTTCAGGATTGATTTTTCTATTTCTATGAGGAATGACACTGGGATTTTAATAGGAATTGCATTGAGTCTGTTTAACACTTTTGGTAGTATGGCCATTTTGGCAATATTAATTTTTTTCTACCCAGGAGTATGGGAGATCTTTCCATCTCCTGAAGTTTTCTTCAATTTTTTTCTTTAATGTTCTGTAGTTTTTATTGGAGAGGTCTTTCACATCTTTTGTTAGATTGATTTCCAGGTTTTGTGTTTGTTTGTTTTAGGCTATTGTGAATGGAGCAGTTTTCCTAATTTTTTTTTCCAGTGGATTCATTGTCCTCCTGTTCTCTGTCACTGCTCCATACCACACACACACACACACACACACACACACACACACACACACACAATACATATATATGTATGTATTCTGTGTGTGTGTCCTGTCATTTACAAAACTGGTTTATTACCAGCAACTTGAGAGGCTGAGTCAGGAGGGTCACAAGTTCAAAGCCAGCCTCAGCAAATTAGCAAAGCCCTAATCAGCTGTTGTATATAAATGTGTTTGATTTATGGGTATTGATTTTATATACTGCTACTTTGTTGAATTTATGCATTAGTTCTAGAAGTTTTCTGGTAGAAATTTTTAGATTTTCTATATATAGAATCATGTCATCAGCAAATAGTGATTGTTTGGGTTCTTCTTTATCTATTTGTATTCCTTTAATTTCTTTCTTTTGTCTAATTTATCTGGCTAGATTTTCAAGGATGATATTGAAGAGAAGTGGTGAAAGAGGACATCTTGTTACAGTTTGAAACTACACTTTTGAACAAGAAATAGAAATTAGAAAAAATGAGAGGGAAATATTAAAAACTCCTAGAACCAAACAAGAATAATGATACAACATATCAACTATCTGGGACAAATTAGAATGCAGTTCTACAAATATATATATATATATATATATATATATATATATATATATATATATGTATTATTAAGTGCCTACATTTAAAATACAGAAATATCCCAATAAGAAAAATCTAATGTTATATCTGAAGGCCATAGACAATGAGGATTAAACCAATTCTATATCCACTAGATGATAGGAAATAATTAAAATATAAATCAATAAAGTAGAAAATGGGAAAAAAGTAATTCAATGGATCAATGTAACATAGAGTTGGTTCTTTGAAAAAATAAACAAGACTGATAAAATCTTAGCCAATTTAAGTATAAGAAAAAGAGAAAAGAGCCATATCAACAAAACTAGAGCAGAATGCAGAGATGTAAATACAGACATTTCTGAAATACAGAGGACTATTAGGGACTATTTTGAAAACATATTTTTCTATTCAAAAATCTGAAAGGTTTTGACCAATTTCTAGAAATATGTGACTTACCTAAATCAAGCCAAGACTGTATAGAAAATCTAATTTAAAAAAAAAACAAGGAGATTGAAGCAACATGAAAAACCTTTGTGACAAAATTTTAGACCAGTTGGACTTGGGGCTGAAATCTATGAGATCTTTAAAGAAGAAATATTCTCAACACTTTCCAAATTGTTTTATGAAGTAGAAAGTGGGTAACATTTACAAATTTATTCCATGAAGCCAGTATCACCCTAATACCAAAATCAGATAAGAATAAATCAAAGAACAAAACTGTAGACCTACATCCTTGATGTATCTCATAGCAGATAAAATGAACTTCAAGCCAAAATTAATAAAAATAGACAGAGAATTTTATTTCATACTGCTTAAAGGATGTACAGATTCAATGCAATCTCAATCAAAAGGCCAATGACATTCTTCACAGAACTAGAGAAAACAGTCCTAAAATTCATATGGAAATAAAAGACTAAGAATAGCCAAAGCAATTTTGAACAATTAGAGCAATGCTGGAAGCATCACAATGCCCTTCAAATTATATTACAGAAGTATAGTAACAATACCAGCATGGAACTGGCAAAGAAATAGACATGAAAACAAATTAGGCAAAATAGAAGACACAGTGACAAATCCACATAGATATAGTCATGATCCTTGTCAAAGGTGCTGAACACATACAGTGGAGAAAAGATAGTCTTTTGAGTAAGTGGTGCTGGGAAACGTGGATGTTCATATGTAGAAGAATGAAATTAGATTGCTACTTCTCATTTATAATAGTCAACTCAAAGTGACTCAAGGATACAGAAATTAGACCAGAAACTCAGTAACTGCTTGAAGAAAACATGAGGTCAACATGCCAATATATTGACTCCTACAGCATAAGGGGGAAAAAAGAATCAATAAATGGGTTGGTATGAAATTTAAAAAGTTTTGCAGAGCCACAGGAAACAATAATATGAATAGAGAGATTTTAAAATGGGAGAAAGTATTTGCCAGATACTCTTGTGACAGGGAATTAATATTCATAATACATAAAGTTTCAAGGATGATATTGAAGAAAAGTGGTGAAAAAGAACAAAAAAAACTTAACATCAGAAAAATGTATAATCAATAAATGAGCAAAAAACATCAACAGACATTTCTCAAAAGAAGAAATACAAATACATAAAAATATTCAATATCCTTAGCAATTATGGCAATGCAAATCAATACTACACTGGGATTTCATCTGATTCCACTTAGAATGGAAATCAGCAGTATACAAATAACAATTAATTTTGATGATGATATGGGGGAAATGTACACTTATACAATGTAGGTATAACTGCAAATTCATACAACCACTATGGACAGCAGTGTGGAAATTCCTCAAAAGACTTGAAATGGAATCACCAGGTGACTCAGATATTCCACTCTTTGGTATGTATCCACAAGAACTAAAGTCAGCATACTATAGTAATACATGCATACCCATATTTATGGCAACACAATTCATAAAATTCATAATAGCCAAGTTATGGAACCATCCTAGATGTCATCAACAGATAAATAGATAAAGAAAATATGGTGTGTGTGTGTGTGTGTGTGTGTGTGTGTGTGTGTGTGTGCATACAAATATATGGCAATCACTATGCCATATATTTGTATGTATAGATTCTCAAAGAAATGCCCAAGGGAAAAGATTTGGGTGATTTTCAACTTTGGAGGTGATATTGGATGAGACAAAAGAAATTTCCATCCACAGCTATTTAATGAAGGAGCAGCACTAATTATCATGTTGAAAATGACTCTCAGGCTGAAATGTAGGCAACCTGGACACTTTACAGCATTTGTTCCATGGCTCTTCTTCCGTTCTTCTCTTTAGAAAACCTAAACACACACACACACACACACACACACACACACACACACACTATATATATATATATATATTTTTTTAACTTAGACAAAATAAGTGAATTATGTTCTTTGCTGATAAATGAATGGAACTGAAGAGCATCAAGCTAGTGAAATAAACCAGACTTAGATGACCAGGGGTCAAGTGTTTTCTCTCATATACAGAAATGGGAGAGAAAAAAAAAAGGAATATAAAGGGGATCTCACATAAATATAAACAATACCAATAGAGCAGTGGAAGGAAATCTAAAAGCAAAGCAAGGGGAGGTGGGTACTAGGAAATGAAATCAATCAAATTATGGTATTGCCATGATAAAGGCACCAGAATTAATCCATTTTATATATATAATTATAATCATTGATTAAAATACAATTAAAGAAAGCTGGGGCTGTAGCTTAGGGGCAGAATGCTTGACTGGCATGTGTGGGGCACTGAGTTCGATCCTGAGCACTGCATAAGAAATAAATAAAGGCATGTTGTCCATCTACAACTATAAAATAAATTTTTAAAAAAATACAATTGAAGAGAGATTAGTAGAGAAGAGAAAGGGGAACAGGGTGATGGAATAGGGAATGGAGAGAAGGAGAAACTGGTAAAAAATACTGATCAAATTATGCTCTGTGCATGTATGTGTATGTCACAATGAATCCCAGTGTTGTATATAATTATAATTAATTTTTTAAAAAACAATTAAAATTGTACATTTTAGTTTGACCCTGACAGTTCCTATTTTAGGGACCTGAGAAAATTAATATTATTTTTAGTACAATTTATGGTAACCACCTACTGTTATCTCTATGCCTGTACTTTTTTGAAGATTGAAATTACATAGTGACTATGAAGTTGCTTAGTGAAAATTGAAAGTATTGAATAAATATAAAACAATGAAATAATAAAAACACTTTCCATCACACGGGAAAGAATTTGAAGATTAGATAGCAATAACTATGCCATGTACTTGTGTGTATAGCTTTGCAAAGAAATGCTCAAAGAGAATATTTTGGTGATTTTCAAATTTGGAGGTGATATTCGATAGGACAAAAAAAATTTCATCCATAGCTATTTAATGAAGGAGCAGCACTGTTTATCATGTTGAAAATGAAGGCAGCCTGGACACCTTACACCATTTGTTCCATGAATCTTCTTCCTTTCCTCTCTTTAGAAAGCCTTAAGACAGGCTTTGATATTCCTCCTCCCAAAAGGCTGGTTCAGTGGAGGAGACCTATTTGGTGAGGAATGTCTCCCAGAGAGATGATTACAGAGAGTGAGATGAGTTCAGGCCGAAAAGAGGGTGTACCTGTGGTGCACTCATACATAATGTCATTCATCCTCATAACAAATCTGCAAACTGGTGATGTTACTGTACCCATTACATAGATGAGAGTGTCCAGGCAAACTGAGCTGCTTGTGTATCCAGATTCCATCACAATGACAGGAGCAGGAGTGCTTCCAGTCTGCATGGATCCTTCAGTAAGCAAAACTATTTTGGGGGTGCTTAAGTTAGGAAAATAACACTTTATGAACAAGCATTTCTTATGCCTCACAAGGAACTTGGAAAGTTTTGAAAAGCCAAGTTTTCCTCCTGCTCCAGTGCTGAGTGTCATAGTCAATGTGTATCCAACCAAGAGGGGAGTTAATAGGACTCCATGTCTGTCATCCCAGCTGTACAGTGGTACTGCATGAAAGTATCATTTCCCATTTGCCCAGGTATCATACTAGGCAATGTGACAGTAGGTTTCTTGCCTTAATTGAGCAAGTGGTAGGTATTAGATTGAAGGACAATGAAGGTGATGTGGAAAATACCATGTGAGAATTGACTACATTTTCATCATCTTTGATCAGGTGGGTGTCAGAGTCAGCTCATTACCAACAACAAAGCTGAGGAGGGCTTACAGGAATTTTAAAAGGTTGCACAGAAATGGAATGAAGACTTCTGCAGATGCTCTAACCATGGAGGTGAGTAGGATGGAAGGTGCTTATGAGACAGAGAAGACATAGCTGGACATACTATTAATTTGTATCTAAAGAAGCAATGTGCTGTTGCTGAAAAGACTGGACATAGATTTTATTCAGAGGCAAAGGGCCCCAATTTTTTCTTCCTTGCTCCTCAAATCTGTATTTGAAAGTGTTCCAGGTGATTTTGAAGATTGTCTTCCCATTTTTAAAATCAAATTGGTTTTATTATTTTTTATTGTTGTTGTTTTTCCATTCATTGTTGGTTTTTTTTTTTTTAAAGAGAGAGTGAGAGAGGAGGGAGAGAGAGAGAGAGAGAGAGAGAGAGAGAGAGAGAGAGAGAGAGAGAATCTTTATTATTTATTTTTTAGTTCTCGGCGGACACAACATCTTTGTTGGTATGTGGTGCTGGGGATCGAACCCGGGCCGCACGCATGCCAGGCGAGCGCGCTACCGCTTGAGCCACATCCCCAGCCCCATTGTTGGTTATTGAATCATTTGAGTGATCATACATGTTGGAGAATTGCTGCCACGGACCAGCATGGGCAGCTGAACTTAAGGTCGCTCATGTGAATTTCCAGGGACACCAAATAAAACATAGACACACACTTTACCTTTAAACAAGCTTCAGGACAACTTCTTCACTCTCAGCCTCAGGCTCCCCAAATGGGAGAGCAAGAGAAAGTTACGAGAGGCTGGCAAGGGAGAGCGAGCACGTTCAGCAGTGGGCTTTTATTGGGGGGACCCTTGTTCTTAGAAAGTTCCACCCAAAAAAAGGCCAGAAGGGGCAAGGTTACAAGGGACAGGTGAGTGTAATTCAACCCAAGGGGCATCACCTACATCTGAAGACACACCCTCAACTTCCTGAACCAGAACGATGCCCAGATCACTACAAAAGGTAGTGATAGTCAAAGCCTCTCCCTTCAGGATGGAAGGCACATGTCATTTAGAGTGGCTCCCCACATTCCCCTTTTCTTTGAAAAAGCAGGAGATGGGTCACTCAAGTCCCCAAATCCTTATTTTGAAGGCTTGCCATCCTACGATTACAACACAAGAGAGAATTAGTAGCAAAAAGGACAATACAAGGATATAACATGCAGAATGCTTAAGCATGTTTCCAGGATTAAAGCCATTCAATTCTTTAAGTATTTGATCAGCTAAAGAAGTAGGATCCAAAAAATCAATCTTACTTTTTTGTATATCTTGAATATGATGATGGAGCTCCAAAAGATCCAAGCTGTTATTATTATTTTGCCAAATGCCCAACAAATGGTTTTAACCTTCTACCAATCCCATTGGGAAGCATGGTATTTGGCAGCAGTAACACACACATACTTATATCTAGCATGACATCACACATACTTATAGCTAGTGTGACATTTAAGCCTCTCCTTGAACTTCAAACCTGAAAGTTCATTACCAATATTTATGACAGTTGCCTCTAAGGCATTTAGCTTAGTCTCAATCCTTTCAATATTTATTTGATTATGAAGAGCCTTGGAAGTATTCTGAGCCAAATTATTAAGAAAATTTGCATGCTGAATATTTTGAGATATGGCCACTGATGCTGTGACTATTGAAGCAATAAAGGAAACTGAGGCAACAACTCCCACTATTACAAGTCCAAGAGCACACTTAAGTCTCACTAGCTGGGCATGTATTTGCTGTAAGACTTGAAAACTGGCATCAGCATACCATGACTCTGATGGCAATAAGACAAAAGAGGGCTGATGAAGTATCAGCATTCCTTTCCCTCTATTATATCTGGTGATACAGTAAGTTAATTTACATTTAATACATGTTATAAGATACCTATCATCTTTCCTTTTAACTTTTACATTTCCAGTAATTAAAACATAAGGAGATTGAACACAGGCCTGTAAGCCATAACAAGAATGTTTATTACAGTTTTTGCCTACAAAGTCTGGTAAAGGTTTGTCAGTAAAATGTAAGAATTCTGAGGCAGCAATTAAGCACCAGACATGTTTCTGAATGCCACATTTGCTGAAGGTCAGCATGTTACTAACAAATCCTCCAGGGGTCATGGCAACACCTTTGCATAATTGCTTTTTGTCGATTCTAGGAGACCAGTCCAAAAAGTACCCACAATTTCTAGACAAATTATGCTGTACTGGGAAAGTATTTATACAATACATCCACTTGGGAAAGGTGCCAATTTCTATTGCAGAATGATTATGACAATAAGGTATTAGTGGACATTCTGCTGAAAGGACTGGCTTGTTATGATACAGTCCCATTTTAATAACTGATCTGATCTAAGGCTTTGAGTTTCCAGCAACAGTAAAATTTGCTGATCTAGGTCCCCCAATTGCTGTCTTTTCCTTAAAAGACACTTTTAGACAGCTGCCGCAGTCTGGCTGGGCACAATTCAGGAACCACTTGTCAAAAGAAACAAACTTTATTTTTAAAACTACAAACGCCAAACAAAACAGCTCCTCAGGAAAAACCCTCAGAGCCCAACTGCCACCACGGACTTCCACAAGCCTCTCTCCGCACAAACCACTCCACCTCTCCCAATCCTCCTGCTCTTGAGGCCAATTGGCTGGGTCACGTGGGCTGAGCCAAAGAAGTCCCCCAATGAGCAGTTCCGTAGTCTGAAGGGCAGGGAAACAGCCCAATGAACATCACCGCAGAGGAGCCAATCAGCTAGATGTTGCTGGGGCCGCTGTGAGCCAATCATCAGCTGGCAGTCTGAAGGGCAGGGAAACAGCCCAATGAACATCACCGCAGAGGAGCCAATCAGCTAGATGTTGCTGGGGCCACTGTGAGCATCAGCCGGCAGCTGGAAGTTTGCTGGCAGCTGGAAGTTTGCTGGGGCCCCTTTGGCTGTGGCTCTCAACAGACAGCCAGAATGTTTATCTTTAGACCAACACAAAGGTGATTGACTAAATACAGCCAGAATAATTAAATCCAGTGACATGGATGGGAGTAATATGGGTGTGTGTAAATCTTCCCACATATATAAGTCATTAATAAATACTGAGATGAATTCTCTAGTCCACACTGCTGAGTGTACTAAAGGTGTATCTGGAAAATATGTCCAATAAGTTTCTCCCTGATTCCATTTACCTGACAGCTCAATCGAGCTAATATTGCAGCAAGTATCATTGTTGGAGTAACAACATTTGTGCAGCCTGCAGCATCAATCTCCTCAGGTCCTTCCATGTTGGTTGCTTCCTCATTTGGCCTCTCTGGGCCATCTTTCTTCTTCTCTTCCTTCAAGAGTTCTTTTTGAGGGAAGTCAGGTCTGGCATCTCTGGGTCAATCTTCAGTCGTTTGAATCTTGGTTCTATTTCCTCCATGCCTGATGAAGCATTCAGGTACCCAAATGGGATGAAAAGCACCTTCTGGCAAAATACAAGCATGACCTCTACCCCACATAATCACTGGATCTGGTCTTTTCCATTGACCAGATCTGCACAGTGATACGAAGACATTTGTTGACAAACAGCAACCAATTTATCAATCTTATAATTGCCTGATGTTAGAGGCCCTGGAAGATTAGTGTGGACCCATATGTGGCCTGGGTTCATTTGTAAAATGACTTAAAGCATAAATTATAGTTTGTAGTTCTGCTCATTGGGTAGAAGCATATGAGGTTTATATTACTTCTGTATGAGCATGACTATAAAAACATGTTTTACCTGAGCTTGAGATCAGTGAATGCTGTTAGTGCACTATCTATTGATTGTGCATGTACAATCCTTGGAAATATAAATGAGTTACCAATGCAAATTGAATAATTTTATCATGAGGATAATGACTCTCTGACTAGGAAAATTAGCAAATTTGCCAAAAATTAGAAGTTTGAAAAATCCAATCATTCTGTTGAACAGAAAATTGAAAAATTATAATATTAGGTTCTGATCCAACTAGCTATAAAACTCTTGTTCTGCCCTTTATCACTAATTGAGAAACAAAATCATAAAACTGAGTTGATGACTTTTGAGGAGAGTGGGCTAAATGAATTCACTCAATAACTCCCAATGTTTGCCATATTGCCCCTGTAGGAGCATAAACAGTTGGAAATATTAATAAATATATCAGCTCTTGTGAAGTAATTCTAGTAATTTGAGCATTCTTAATAGCAATTTTAACTTTCCTCAAAGCCATTCTCACTTCTTCTGTGAGCTAACAAGAAGTTGGAAATGGATCTCCCTGTAATGTCTGGAATAAAGGACTTAAATCTGAAGAAGTTAGCTAAAGATGGCCTCAGCCAATTAATATCTCCTAATAATTTTTTTAAATCCTTAAAGGTGTGTAGCTCCTTGACTCTCATTTGTAAGTTTTGAGGATGGATTGTATGTCCTTCAATCACATGACCTAGATATTGAAAAGGAAATCTTTTGCACCTTCTGATATGCAATGCACAAACCCATTGCTGTGAGTGAAGTCTCTAATTGGGCAGAAATTTTTAAGAGTACATTTGAATTAGCATCAGCTAAAAGTATGTCATCCATAAAATGAATAATATATGCATTGGGGAATTTTTTTCTCACAGGCATAATACCCTGTGCCACAAAATTTTGACATAGGGCAGTACTGTTATGCATTCCCTGAGGCAACACTTTCCAGCAATGTCTTTTAACTGGTTATTTAAAATTAATTGCTGGGACACTAAATGCAAACTCTTTATACCCATCTGGGTGCAAAGGAAAAAACAATCTTGTAAATCTACTACTGTCAAATAATAATCTAAGGAATAGCTGCAGGAGAAGGCAGCCCAGATTTAAGGCTCCCATGGGCTCTACAACAATATTAATAGCTCTAAGGTCTTATAATGATCTCCAATTACCAGATTGTTTTCTTAATTACAAAGATGGATGTGTTTCAAGGGCTGAGTGTAGGCTCTAAATGACCAGCCTGAAGTTGTTCCTCAACCAACATGTGAGCTATTTAAGTTTTTACTCTGATAGGGGACAGTGACTAATCCAGATTGGCTCTTCTGTGAGCAAATTAATTTTTTCTGCTGTTGTTTGGGACAGGAAAAAGATCAGGGGCCCTACAAAAAATTTTGGCTGGATGCATTAATTAATCTCTATTGGGGAGATTTATTTATAGGTAGGTACACTGCCTGTAAGTTTCCCTCAACTTCCCTAGGAATAAAACCTTGATTAAGCCCCTCAAATGACATGATAGAATTTGGAGTTACTTATAATAATCCTAAACTGCTTAAAATATCTCTACCCCATAAATTTACTGATAACATCTAAAACATAGGCTTGAAAATTCCAGGATTACTATCTTGGACTTCCCAGCAAAGATCCTAGGCACTCTGAGCAGATTGAAATATCTGTCCTATGCCTTCTAAATTGGCAGGAGAAAGAACGATCAAGGCTTGCCATCGGAGAAAATGCCCTTTTATTGAGGAACAGCTCTACATATTTATAGAGCCAGGGGTAGTTTGACAGTTGGCATGGGGTGCTTTTTGATTGGTGGGTAAGGATCAGGTGAGCCAGCAGGACTAGTCTGATTGGTGGGTAAGGATCATGTGAGCCAGTATGGCTTACCATTGGACGGCAAGGACCTTCTTAGCAAGGGGTACCTCCATCCTGCTCATTCCCCTTACTCCCATACTAGTGGAAGAAAAGCCCAACGGGTCCTATCTACTACTCATCAACACCTCCGTTAGGCCCATACATCCTTTGGTTCTCAACCCATACACCCACCAGTTAACATTCATCTCAAAGATCCTAACACCTTCCCTGAGCCAGCAGGGCTAGTCTGGTGGGTAAGGATCAGGTGAGCCAGCAGGGCTCATCATTGGATAGCAGGATCATATGAGCCAGCAGGGTTAGTCTGATTGATGGGTAAGGATCATGTGAGCCAGCAGGGCTCACCATTGGACAGCAGGATCATATGAGCCAGCAGGGCTCACCATTGGATGGCTCTTCTTGGGAGATGGGGAAGTTAATCTTTAGAGCCAGGACAACTCCCAACATTCCCCCCCTCTTTGTTATTAAATGAGAGTGGGCATCAACTCATTCTGGGTGCTTCCTGCTGAGATGGGGCTGTGTGGGAGAAAGAGGAAGGAAGGAAGGAGCCCCCACAGGAGGGCAGAGAAGACCAATATCAACAAAGGTTCCTTGCCATCACAGATCCATGATGATGTCAGTCCATTCGGCATAGGTCTCAACTGGAGGTATCATCAGTAGCCAGAAGTTGGTAATTTCTGAGGAGAATCTGGTTAAAAGCTTGATTCGAAATTTTACCCACCTGAGTCTGAATGAACTTTATGATAGGAGGAAGGAACAGGCACAGGGAGTTTTTGTTTTTATATCCCAAATCCAATGGGGTCTCTGGGTCTGCAAGCTGCCTTATTGGCCCAAGGGGGGTTAAGTGTTCAACCCTGAGTGGGGGGGGGTACAGTGTTCAGCCTTTAGCGGGGGCTTGGGCATTTGGGCTTGAAGCAAACAGGTGATATAGAACCAGACAGAGGGTTTGAGAAGCCAGGTCATTCTGCAGCTAACTTTGTTTGGCATGACCTGCAGACCAGCTGTCCTGCACCTAACACCCTCAATTCCACTCTTCATTCCTAGTCCAATCTAGCTCCCTCCCCTCTCTATTAAGGCTGCTCTTCAAACTTTCTCCTAACTGGGTGTATTCAACTTCAGACAGGCTACACAGGGGCTTTGACCGTGATCATCTGGCAAACCTCTGACGCCCAAATCTGGAGGAGAGAATGCACCCCACCATGACCTTCATGTCACGGTGGACTCTCTGGATTCATGAGCGGGAGGTCCTGGGGGGTGGAAGAACAGGCACTCCTCTCTCTCTCTCTCTCTCTCTCTCTCTCTCTCTCTCTCTCTCTCCCACCCTTGTCTCTCTCCTAACCTATGGGAGCCTCTTATTCCCTCCCTGCAGACTCCCCCTTATTAAATTCTGCACACAAGTTTGGCCTTACTATCAATTAGACAATCAAAGTCAATGGCTCCCAGGAGGATCCCTAGATCCCACAATTCTCGGAGATCTGTTTAATTTCTGTGAGTGCTCAAAAAAGTGGAAGGAGATGTTGAGGCTTTTTCTCTTCTTCATTCTCACCCCTACCTATCCGACAGACGAAACCCCTCCCTACCAACCTCCCCTGTCAGCTCCGTCTAGCCCTTCAGGTGCTCCCCCTGACTAGGCCAACACCTTTATTTCCCCCCAAACTAGGTCCTGCCCCTAGTCCCACATATCATGGCCCCTTTAAGAGAGGTTTCGGACTTGAGGGCATTATCCTGGTACATGTCTGATTCTCTATGAATGACCCCATGCAACTCAAGCAAAGGTTGGGCTCATTCACCACAGATCCCACCACTTACATAAGAGAGTTTCAGTGGGTCCTCCAGGCTTAGAGCCTCCCTTATATGTTATTGGCCAATACTCTCCTTCTTGAGGAACGTACCAGAGTCTGGGAACTTGCCAGAGCCCATGCGGATGAAACTCACGGAGTTAATCCCAATTACCCTCCAGGGCCACTTGCTGCCCCAGATCAAACTCCCAAAGCCCCAGATGGCCATCATGTCCTTATGACATATTTCCTCTCGCAGAGCTACGATGACATCTGGGCCAAACTGAAAAAGCTCAAACAAGGCCCTGCCACCACCCAGACTGAGATCTTGGTGGTAGCCTTTAAGGATTTTATGCTCGCCCAGGTCCTGCAGGGTGCTTCCTTGGGTCACCACCCATCACTGAAACCCCCCCTGGGTGCCTGCTTCAAGTGTGGCAAGGAGGGACATTGGTCCAGGGCATGCCCTACACCATGAACTCTGCATACTCCATGCCCTAAATGTCAACAATAAGGTCATTGGGGCTCTGACTGTCGTAGATCCCGTAGGAGGCCTATGGCCAGGGAACCCTCCAAATTTCTGGGCATGGCAATCAATTGACGGAGCCTTGGGTCCTTGTCCCCAGCCATAATGATCAATAGACAGGAACCCAAGGTGCGGTTTCTGGTGGATGGGTGCAAGGTTGACTTTCTCCTTGACACCGGGGCTACCTTCTCAGTCCTGACAGAATTCTGGGGGCAAACAGTGCCATCCACCTCTCCTATTGTCAGGGTAGGAGGAAATACCATCTATCCAAGAAAGACTCCCCTATTACCCTGTTCCATAGACAATTTCCCATTCTCTCAGACGTTCCTAGTTATGCCCCAATGTCCAGTTCTTTTGCTTGGCCAAGATATTCTCTCTAAATTCAATACAACAATCAACATTTGGGCTCCTGGCATCAGTCAGGCCCCAGAATCGACCTGTTCATCTTTTCTGGCCCTTTTAGCAGAAGACTGGCCATTCTGCTCCACTTGTGAGGCTGACATGAAATACCATACTAACCTGGTTGACCAGATTGTATGGGATACCCACATCCCCTCTACCATTTCCTGCCCACCAGTTAATATTCATCTCAAAGATACTAACATCTTCCCCAATCAGGCTCAATACCCCCTGTCCACAAAAGCTCTTCTGAGCCTACAACCTATTATTCAGGACCTTCTTAGCAAGGGTAACCTCCATCCTGCTCATTCCCCTTACTCCCATACTAGTGGTAGAAAAGCCCAACGGGTCCTATCTACTACTCATCAACACCTCCGTTAGGCCCATACATCCTTTGGTTCCCAACCCATACACCCTGCTGTCTCAGATCCCCCACACTGCCACCCACTTCTTGGTCATAGATTTAAAGGATATCTTTTTGCCTTTAACCTGGACTGTCCTTCCTCAGGGATTTTAAGGTAGTCCACACCTCTTTGAACAAACCTTGGCCTCTGACTTCCAATCTTTTCACCCCCAGTGCCCCAAATCCACCCTCTTGCAATATGTTGATTAATGTTCAGCAAATCTCTTTGCCCACCTGCGGGGAGGAAAGCACCCCACCACAGCTTTAAGGCTAAGGTGGCCCTCAGGGACTCCTTCCTTGGGCAGATTCGAAAGTCCTAGTCCTCTCATCTTTAAGACTCGGCTGCTAGAGAGACGCTTACCCGCCCCTTTCTCTCCTCTCTTTGCAGCCCTGGGAGTATCCTGCCTCTCCAGAAGGTCTCCCATGGATCCGGCTCTGTCCAGGACGAGAGCTTCGACTGTCAGGATTCGGTGATGACCAATCTCTGCAGCTCGAACCTGCCACTTAGGCACTCTTGATTTTTTGGCTCTAGCAGGGATGCCCTTTTGCCAATAAATCATTTTCCTCCTTCTCTGTGTCCTCTTCCCTCCTCCTTACATGGATAATGTGTCCTCTCTGCCAGTCGACTCTCCCCTACAATGCCTCTTGGATCAAATATAGCACCCAGGCCTGGTCCACTTATACTTTAGGCAACCAACACAGATGGGCCCTTTTTGGGTCCCTGGATCCCTCCATTCTAAGGGATCTCTACCAGGCTTTCTTCTTGCTCCAATCCAATCCTGCTCTCTGCACCTCTTGCAAACCTCTACAAATTCTTCTAGCCTGACAAAGGGCGCTCAACAGATGACACAGTTCTTTTACTTAATTTCTTGGCCTTAAAGGGATATTGGGCCTCTCCACAAAAGGCCCAAATAGCATGTATTTAGGGTTCTCTATCTCTCAAGGGAAAAAGGCCACTACAGTAGACAGAAAACAGCTTATTGTGTCTATATCTACACCAAAGACTAAAGATGACTCTCCTTCTTGTTTGGCTGGGTACTTCAGGGCCTGGATTCATATATAATCTGGCCAAGGGCCCCCAAGATGAACCCCTACTCTCAGCGGTAGGGAAGCCCTTTAAAAAGGCCCTCCTCTGGGCACCCACCCTGCATCTCTCTGACCTCTCCCAACTCTTCACCTCTATGTAAAAACAGGGACAAAGTCTGGCCATTCTGGGTCAGGAATATGGCCCCATATTTGCACTAGTGGCCTACTTATCCAAACAGTTTGACCCCACAATCAGGGGCTGGCCCCCATGCCTCAGAGCCCTAGCAGTGGCCCATGACCTCCAGAAAGAAGCTTACAATCTTACCTTTGGCTCCCTGATAACCATCTCATCTCCTCACCATCTAAAGGATTTTCTCACTTACAAGGGGCTACAGTCACTTCCTCCTTCCAGGGTTCTATCCCTCCTTGTCTCTCCTTTAAAATCCCTCCATCTCTTTTAAGCCCTGCTCTCCATTAAACCCTGCCTCCCTCCTCCCATCTTCTCCCTCACAAGATTCCATCCACAAATGCCTGGAGATGATTTTACCCTGCCCTACCACCATTTCTGAGGGACCCCTGCCCTCTTCAGATCTTGTCTGGTTCTCAGATGGTAGCTCCTTTATACATAAAGGGGTTAAAGTAGCAGGGTATGCTGTAATTTCCCTCTCATCCATCATAGAGGCAAAACCTCTCCCACCCAATACCATCAACCAACAAGCTGAACTCATAGGTGACACAAGAGCATGCGAGCTAGCGGAGAGAAAAACCCTCTTCCTATATACAGATCTCCCATGCAGCCATTTGGAAGAAAGAGGGCTATTGACCACCAGAGGGATGGCAGTCATTAATTCCACACTTATTTCTGGCCTACTCTGAGCCTCCAGGCTGCCTTCTCCTCAGAAATTACCAACTCCTGGCTACTGATGATACCTCCAGTTGAGACCTATGCCGAATGGACTGACATCATCATGGATCTGTGATGGCAAGGAACATTTGTTGATATAGGTCTTCTCTGCACTCCTGTGGGGGCCCCTTACTTCCTTCCTCTCTTTCTCCCACACAGCCCCATCTCAGCAGGAAGCACCCAGAATGAGTCAACGCCTTCCACCATGCGACCAGCGCACTGGTTTCATTAATGAGGTTCTTGGCATAAAAGTTAACTAGTGAGATCAAAATAAACACACAGACTCAGTTACCTTTTTCTATGACCAGGTCCGAGATGGCTCCCCCTCTGGCTCCCATCTCGAACCACCCAGTAGGGCAGCAAGGATTACTCAGGGCTAGCAGGAGAGAGAGAGAGGGAGCACGCCAGGGAGTAGCCTTTTACTGGGGAACAAGAAATTCAGGAAAGAATTCCATCCAATGAAGGTTGAGGGGGGCAGCACTCCAAGGTCAGGGTCAGTGACTGGCCCCAGGGTCAGTGGTCAAGTCACACCCCCACACAGACAGGCTCTTGCACCAGGAGAGGGTCGGGAAAGCTCCAACACAGTTTAGCCAGAGCGCCTCAGACCCAAACCGGGAGTTGCCCAGTCACGTGTGAGAATGGCTCCCCACATATTCCCCCTTTCTTTTCTTAAAAATGAGGCAGCGGTTCACTCTTTGGAGTTTCTGCATTCTTGTTCCAAAGACTCGCCATCCTATAATTACAAAACAAAAGAGAATTAACAGCAAAGAGAATAATCCAATAATGTACCAGGCCGAGTGTTTAAGAATATTTCCAGGGTTGAATCCATTCAACTCCTTCAATATTTGGTTAGCCAAAGAAGAAGGATCCAAAAAAATCAGCTCTATTATTTTGAATGTCTTGGATATGGTGATGAAGTTCCAGAATATCCAAGCTATTATTACTATTTTGCCAAATACCTAACGCTTACAGAACTTGCCTAAACTATGGGTCACTTGTTGAGATGTTGAGAGCCACAGCCAAAGGGGTCCCAGCAAACTTCCAGCTGCAAACTTCCAGCTGCCGGCTGATGATTGGCTCACTGTGGCCCCAGCAACATCTAGCTGATTGGCTCCTCTGCAGTGATGTTCATTGGGCTGTTTCCCTGCCCTTCAGACTGCCAGCTGATGATTGGCTCACAGCGGCCCCAGCAACATCTAGCTGATTGGCTCCTCCACGGAGTTGCTCATTGGGCTGTTTCCCTGCCCTTTCAGACCACGGAGCTGCTCATTGGGGGACTTCTTTGGCTCAGCCCACGCGACCCAGCCAATCGGCCTGAAGAGCAGGAGGATGGGGGGAGGTGGTGAGGTTTGTGTAGGAGAGAGGCTTGTGGAAGCCGGTGGTGGCAGTTGGGCTCTGAGGTTTTTTTTTTTTTCCTGAGGAGCTGTTTTGCTTGGCGTTTGTAGTTCTAAAAATAAAGTTAGTTTCTTTTGACAAGTGGCTCCTGAATTGTGCCCAGCCAGACTGCAGCACCTAACAAATGCTTTTTAACCTTCTCCCAATCCCAGAGAGAAGCATTGTACTTGGCAGCTGTAACACACACATATTTATAATTTGCATGGCATTTAAGCCTTTCTTTAAATTTTAAAGCTGAAAGTTCATTACCTATGTCTATAACAGTCACCTCTAAGGCATTTAATTTAGTCTCAATCCTTTCATCAATATTTACTTGATTACGCAGAGCCTTGGAAGTATTTTGAGCTAAATTATTAAGAAACTTTGCATGCTGAATATTTTGAGACAATGTCAGAGACGCAGAAACAGTGGAGGCAATAAAAGAGACTAGCACTAAAACACCAACAATTATAATTCCAATAGCACATTTAGGTCTTGCTAGCTGGGCATGAATTTTCTGCAAGACTTGTAAACCAGTATCAGCATACCATGGCTCTGAAATATTAGCAGGTAATAAAACAAAAGAGGGCTGATGAAGTATCAGTATTCCTTTTCCTCCATTATAACTAGTAATACAATTGGTTAGGTTACATGTATTACAAGTAACAATATATCTGTCATCTATCTATTTAACTTTTACATTTCCAATAATTAAAACATACGGAGACTGGACACAGGCTCGTAAGCCATAGCAAGATCCCTCCTTACAGTTCTTGCCAACAAATTTTGGTAAAGGCTTGTCTGTAAAATGTAAGAACTCTGAGGCAGCAATTAAATGCCAAACATCCTTTTGAATACCACCTTCATTATAAGTCAAAATATTACTAACAAATCCTGCAGGTGTCATAGCAGAATTTCTTCGTAATTGTCTCTTATCAATTTTTGGAGACCAGTCTAAAATATACCCACTATCTTTAGACACCTTATGTTGTACAGGAAAAGTATTTACACAATCCATCCATCTAGGAAAGGTGCCAATCTCAATTGTAGAACTATTTGGACAGTGGGATATCCGTGGAGGTTTTGCAGAAATGACTGGCTTGTTATGGGAAAGTCCCATCTTAATTACTGATCCAGTATAAGGTTTTAAATCTCCATAAATAGAATTATCTGTCAGTCTAGGTCTACCAATCACTGTCTTTTCCTCGAATGATACTTTCAGACAGCCAGCATGTTTATCATAGGACCAACACAAAGGTAATTGGGCACTGTAGCCAGAGTAATTAAATCTAGTCACATGATTGGGAGTAATATGAGTATCTGTAAATCCTCCCATCATGAATGAGTCATTAGTAAATACTAGAATAGATTCTCCAGTCCATACAGCTGGGTGTACCAGGGGTGGATCTGGGAAATATGTCCAGTAAGTGTCTATCTGATTCCCCTTTGCCTGACATCCCAGTAGGGCAATTACTGTTGCTATCATCATCACTGGGGTCCTGTTCTTTCCTAGGAGTCACAGTATTCGGGAAGCCTGTGTTGTTAGCTTCTTCAAGTCTTCCCATGAAATCAGCTTTTCGGCTGGGTCAATCTGGTCTTTCTTCATCTTTTTCCAATATCTCTTCCTTTTGGATAGGGGCTTCTCCAGGTCGATCTTCAGTCACTTGAATCTGGGTTCTGTCTCTTCCATGTCTGATAGCGGGTTCAGGCACCCAAATAGGACGAAAAGCACCTTCTGGAAAGATACAAGCATGACCTCTGCCCCACATAATCACTGGGTCTGGGCCTTTCCATTGACCAGTCTGTAAATCTTTCCACAGAACTCTGCCTAAAGGGCCTGTTACTGAGAGACACATTTGCCTCTCAGCAGCAGTGTGACCTTCTGCGTCACAGTTTAAAAAATTTAAAACAAACAAAGCATGATTGAGGCTATTTTGGGGAGTCATAACCCTATCCCCCCCCTTTTAATTTTTGTAATTGAAGCTTAATAGATAAATGAGCTCATTCTACAATGGCTTGACCTTGGGGGTTATAAGGAATTCCTGTTTTATGATTAATTTGAAACTCTTGGCAAAATTGTTGAAAAGAAGAGCTTACATAAGTGGTGCATTATCTGTTTTAATCTGTAAAGGGCAACCTAACACAGAAAAACCTGATAGGCAATGAGAAATTACATGTTGAGTATTTTCCTTAGTACGTGCTATGGCAAAAATAAATCTGGAATAAGTGTCCACTATGACTTGCACATAACATAGCTTACCAAAATGAGGAATATGAGTTACATCCATTTGCCATATTTGATTTGGCTTTAATCCATGGGGATTTACCACTGATGGTGGAGATGGAGTGTGAATAACACACTTAGGGCATTGGCTTACAATTTGACGAGCTTGTTCTCTGGTAATATTAAATTTTTTATGTAAGCTAGAAGCATTTTGATGATGCAAGGAATGGGAAGCTTGTGCACACTAATATGAAGACATCTGTTGACAAAAAGTTACTAATTTATCAATTCTGTCATTACCTGAAACTAAAGGTCCTGGAAGATTAGTATGAGCTCGTATGTGTCCTATGAAACATGGGTATTTTCGCATTAGCACTGCTTTCTGTAAATTATGAAATAATTCAAATAACTCTTGTGATGAAGTATACCCAATAACTGAAGTTTCAATATTTTTAGTAACTCCGACTGCATATAAACTGTCAGAATAAATATTAATAGGCTCATTTGAAAAGTAATTTAAGGCACAAATCAGAGCTTGAAGCTCTGCTCTTTGGGCAGAAGTATAAGAAGTTTGCATTACCTCTGTGTGAACACGACTATAAAAACCTGCTTTACCTGAGCTTGAACCATCAGTGAACACCGATAAAGCTTCATCTATAGGATGTGCATGCACAATCTTTGGAAAAATAAGTGACATTAATGATGCAAATTGGATAATATTATCACAAGGATAATGGCTATCTATCTGGCCAGGAAAATCAGCAAAAGCTATCTGCCATGAGCTAGAAGTTTGAAAAAGCAAATTAGTCTGTTGAACAGAAAATGGAATAATTATGATATCAGGCTCAGATTCAATTAATTGTAAAATCCTAGTTCTGCCCTTAATTACTAATTGAGCTATGGAATCATGAAAAGGAACTAATGTTTTTTGAGGGGAGTGGAATAAATAAATCCACTCGATAACTCCTAATCTTTGCCATATGGCTCCAGTTGGGGTATGCTCAGTTGGAAATATTAATAAATACACTATTTCTTTAGGATCAACTCTAGTAAGCTGTGCATTTTTAATTGCATTTTCAACTCTCCTTAAAGCTAATTTAGCTTCTAAGGTTAGCTGACGTGGAGAGGTTGGAGAAGGATTTCCTTGTAATATCTGAAATAAAGGACTTAACTCAGAAGTAGTTACTTTTAAGGATGGCCTCAGCCAATTAATATCTCCTAATAGCTTTTGAAAATCATTAACTCCTTAACTCTTATCTGAAGATTTTGAGGATGGATCATACGTCCTTGAGTTATCTGATCTAGATATTGAAAAGGAGGCACCTGTTGAATTTTTTGAAGAGCGATGCATAAACCCATTGCTGTAAGCGAAGCCTCTGAGTAAAAATTTCTGAAAGTACCTCTTGATTAGCATGAGCCAATAATATATCATCCATAAAATGAATAATATACGCATCAGGAAAGCTATTTCTTCTGTGATCTATTGCCTGGTCGACATATTTTTGGCACAGGGTAGGACTATTATGCATTCCCTGGGGGAGTACCTTCCAGCAATATCTTTTAACAGGTTCCTTAAAGTTAATTGCTGGAACAGTGAAAGCAAATCTTTCACAATCTCTAGGATGTAATCTTATAGAGAAAAAAACAGTCTTTTAAATCTATTACCATCAAGCTATAGTCTAAAGGGATGGCTGTGGGGGAGGGAAGTCCTGGCTATAATGATCCCACAGGCCAAATTACATGATTTATCGCCCTTAAATCCTGGAGCAATCTCCAATTTCCTGACTTTTCCTTAATAACAAAAATAGGTGTGTTCCAAGGACTAAGTGTTGGTTCTATATGACCAGCCTGAAGTTGTTCCTCAACTAACCTATGAATTATTTTAAGTTTTTCCCATGAGATGGGCCACTGAGAAATCCATAGAGGCTTCTCTGTGAGCCAGGTGATTTTTTCAGCTGTCTTAGGGATCGGGGAAGTACTCAGGGTCCCTAGTAAAAATTTTGGCTTGGAGTATTTACTAATTTTTGTCGTGGAGACTGGTTTGTAAACAGATACTCTTCCTGAAGGGTCTTCTTATCATCTCCAGGAAAATACCTCTGATTAACTTCCTCAACTGACCTTATAGAATTTGGAGTAACTAATAACAATACCATTTTGGCTAAAATATCCCTTCCCCATAGGTTAGCTGGTAAAGACTCTAACACATAAGGCTTAAATACTCCACTGTTCCCATCGGAATTTTCCCAATGGAGATAGTTGGCACTTTGAGCGGGCTGTGAAATCTGTCCTATTCCCTCTAGGTTAGCTGGTGCTACATGTAAGGGTCAATTCCTAGGCCAGAATCTACTAGAAAAGACAAGATATAAGCCCCTGTGTCTAGGATACCTAGGAACTTTTTATTATTAATTTTAAGTTCTAATAAAGGGCGCTCTTGTCACACTGAGACCAGTACACTCTGTCCGGCGTTTTAGAAACTGAATTTACTGGCGGGCGTTTCTCTGAATCACAGGGCAATAAAATCAATTGGGCAAATGTATCCTTTGGAGTTTGCCTTAGGGCATAATTGGACCTTACAGTAACATTTACTTGTCCTTTAAAATTTGAATCTATCACACCAGGTATCACCTCAATGGCTCCCTTTAAATTATTACGTCCCAAAATTAAACCTGTAGTATTATCAGGAAGCGGCCGGAAAATCCCAGTAGGGATTTGTTTTGGCCCTGATTCAGAATTTAATTCAACTGTCATTGAGGGTCCTAAGAAAACTGTCTGCGATCTACATTCCGGTAAAAATCGCGGGCTGTCCTGGTCGGCGCCAGTGACATCACACCGTGCGACCTCTCCTCGAATTCCCCGTATTGTTGCTCAGCCCGGGGAGGGCTAGGAGGAAATGACGTTGAGAAGGCAGGCTGATCCCCGCCATCTTGATCTGCCATGTGGGACTGAGTCCTGCAATATCTATTATCACCAGTAGATGGAGCCCTGAACTTAAAATTGTGCATGCGACATTCCCACGCAAAATGGTTATTTTTCCCACAAACATAGCATCTCCCGAGGGGCTTTCGTACTAATTTTTGTGGCTTTAATGTTTCCTTTAGTGCCGCTGCTAGGGCTACTGTCTGCAAATGGGTAGAGTCTATCTCAGAACATAAGCTGATAAACTCAGAAACTGTCCCTTTTTTACGGTGCAGCCTAAGAACTTCCTGACAATATTTATTTGCATTTTCAAATGCCAATTGCCTAACAATAAACTCACACGCCCCCGGTCCCCGATCGACCTGTTTGCGGTCTTACAATCGGGCTACGAAATCTGAGTATGGTTCACTCGCACCTTGCCTGATTTTGGTAAGAATTAAATTGGATTGGTCTTTAGAGATAATCTGCTTCCAGGCACGTTTCGCACAATCAGTTATTTGATCGTATACTACAAATTCATAATTTAACTGTCTTTCTAAATCAGCAAATTCACATGTTCCTAAAAACATTTCTACCAGCGTCTGTAAATTTTGTCTTCTATTTCTTTCTGCCTGTTCAGTACAAAAATCCGTCCAATAAGAACGTCAAAGTAAGAAATCTCCTCCACTCAAACAAGATCTAGCTAACAAAATCCAATCACTAGGCGGGAGGGGCTGCGAGCAAATATTATCTATCAGGCTCTGTATAAAAGGCGTATTCAGACCATACGTCTCACATGCACTTTTTAGTTCCTTAATGGTTTTAAATGGGATTACAGCATGAACTCTAACTCTCTGATCTTGCTGATTAACTTGCTCAAAAACTGGAAAAAGTTGAAAACCGCTAGTATCTTCCCCCGCTTCTTGAGCCTTCTTAATACCTCACTGGAACGGGGTAAGAAAAGTCATTGTTAATTCAGAGTACCTGTTAAATTTTGTCCTTTTAGCAGGTAATGGCCGAATTCGAATAGCCTGGGCAGGCGGTGTTAAACGCAGCCTGTTAAAATTTCTCTAAGTCCTGAATTTCAACATCTGATTCTTCTCCCTCGGACTGCAAGTCATGGAAAGAATCTGCACTGTCGCCATTTTGAAATTGGGCTTCTAAGCCACGTGGCAGAGAAGAACTCTGTGCCCCTCTAAGAATCTCTTCCGGATTTTCCTCTTCCATCTCTTCAGGAGGACCTTCTAGGACTGTGGAGGTTTCTTCTCTATGACCTTCCTCTCTATAATCTCCCTGCGGGCTAGCCTGATCATGCAAGTTTAAAGTCACATTCCTAACTTTTGGTTTAGCCCCTAGAGCCTTTGTTTTTAATTGGCTCAAGGGAAAGGGAATTAACTTAGCCTCAGGTGGATTTTCCATTTGAATAGACCTAATAGCTCTCTGAATGCCTTTTAATAGATCTTCAGGGGGCCATGAACTCTGGCCCATATATTCAAAAAGACAACCTTCCAGAGCCGTCCATGTTTTTTGAATATTTTCTATACCTCCTGGTAATTCATTAGAAAGACAAACTTTTTGTAACTTCCTTCCTTATTTCTCCCAAGTAAGTAAATTTGGGGACTCTTGTTCACAAAACCAAGGGCAAAATTTGCCTACAATCTTTAAGAATTGTAATAACTGAGTTTTCTTTATCTGTTTTCCTTTCTGATTAATTATAGTGTCTAAAATAGTCAGATACATTTCCTTATCCGTAGAAGTTGAATTTCCCATTTTAATTAATTTAACGTCTCTTTCCTTCAATATCTCCAGGTACTTTTGTGACTCTAAATTGTCACCACTTCCTTTATCTTTATCTTTATCTTTATAGCGTGCTCCCACTCAATCTAGCTAATCTAGAATGCCCCCCTTGTGGGCGCCAAATTCCACCATGTGACCAGCGCACTGGTTTCATTAATGAGGTTCTTGGCATGAAAGTTAACTAGTGAGATCGAAATAAACACACAGACTCAGTTACCTTTTTCTATGACCAGGTCTGAGATGGCTCCCCCTCTGGCTCCCACTTCGAACTATCCGGTAGGGCAGCAAGGATTACTCAGGGCTAGCAGGAGAGAGAGAGAGGGAGCACGCCAGGGAGTAGCCTTTTACTGGGGAACAAGAAATTCAGGGGAGAATTCCATCCAATGAAGGTTGAGGGGGGCAGCACTCCAAGGTCAGGGTCAGTGACTGGCCCCAGGGTCAGTGGTCAAGTCACACCCCCACACAGACAGGCTCTCACACCAGGAGAGGGTCGGGAAAGCTCCAACACAGTTTAGCCAGAGTGCCTCAGACCCAAACAGGGAGTTGCCCAGTCACGTGTAAGAATGGCTCCCCACAGACACCCACTCTCATTTAATAACAAAGAGGGGGGAATGTTGGGAGTTGCCCTGACTCCAAAGACTAACTTCCCCATCTGCCAAGAAGAGCCATCCAATGGTGAGCCCTTCTGGCTCATATGATCCTGCTATCCTATGGTGAGCCCTGCTGGCTCTGACCCCTCGTCCTGCACATACTCCAGAGCCCCCATTGTTTGTTGAGCCGAGGGTAGCCCCTGCCCCCCCATATTTTGGTCCTGAAGGACTCAGGCTGCTGCCATGTCTGTTCCCATCCCCCCTCACCATGCAGCTTTATGTCTAGAAGCACCACCAGCGCAAACTGGGAGAAGTCTCTGCCCTACTGTGCCAAATGCCCAGTCCTGCCACAATTGAAACACTGCTCTCGAGAATGGGGTCTCTGGGATTGGGGCTGGAGTACCTGTTTTAAAGCCGCAGTGAGAATAAAACCTTGTAATTGTGTGGGACCAACATCCGCACAAAGGCGAATGAACTCAAAAACTGTCCCTTTTTTCTGATGGGGTCGGAGGATGTCCTGACAAACTTTATTGACATTTTCAAATGCTAGCTGTTTGTGAACTCAGAGGTGTCTGAGTCTCCAATGGATTTGTTTGCTGCCCAGTACAGGCACGCTATGAAATCAGAGAATTGTTGTTCTGATCCCTGTTTAATCTGACTAAAATCCATTTTAGACTGAACCCAGGAAGATATTTGGTGCCACGCCCTTTTGGCACATGAAGTGATCTGATCAGAAATGGCTAGATCATAATTCAATCATCTTTTTAGGTCTGTAAATTGCCCAGTTACCATTAACATCTCCAAAGGGGCATCAAAAGCCTTGCCTCCTATTCGTCTCAGCCTGTTTGGTACAGTCATCAGTTCAGTGAGATCGCCAAAGGAGATAATCACCCCCAGAAAGGCAAGATTTTGCCATAAAAACCAGTCATTTTGGGTTAAAGACTCATGGCATAATGAATCAAGCAGACTTGCTCCTGCCACAGGTGCTGAGCAAGCATGATTATAGAAGAAGAATCCAGCAGGTTGCAGCTATTAACAGAGATAAAAAGAAACATCTTAGGAAGGAGTTGCTGCTTCACAGTCATGGTGGAAATCACTATGGAAATCACCACAGATCCAGCTACCATTCCTCAGTATTTATCCTGAAGAATTAAAGTCGTCATGCTACAGTGAGACCTGCAAACCTATGTTTATAGCAGCACAATTCACAATAACCAAACAATGGGACCAGCCGAGGTGTCCATCAACAGATGAATGAATAATGAAAATATGGTAGGGAGAGAGAGAAAGAGAGAGGGAGGGAGGGAGGAGTAAAGAAGAGTAGAGGTTTATTCAGCCATAAAGAAAAATGAAATTATGCTATTTGCAGGAAAATGAGTGGAACTTAAAGACACCATTGTGTTAAACAAAATAAGCCAAACTCAGAAGGTCAAGGGGCCTATGTTTTCTGTCATATAAGGAAGCTAGAGAGGAAAAAGGAAAAGAAAGTTGTAAGGGAAGGGTGGGGGTACCATGAAAATTGAAGAAAGATCAGTAGAATAGAGGAAAGGGGCCAGGGGAGTGAGGAAAAGAGAGAAAGGGGAAACACTGGGAAATGATATTGGCCAAATTATATTGTTCTATCGTGTGCATGTATGGATATGCAAAATCTCACCATTTATGTACAGCTATAATTCACCAATAAAAATATGGAAAAATAAGTTAAAAAAATAAAGTGTCATGTCAATGGTATAGTCTAGTAGCTATCTAAACGGAACTCTTGTTGATGTTTCTTTTTCCTTAATTTATTCACTAAACAATTAGTCACATAAAATATTATGTTAGGCTGTAACCAAAGGATCAAAGTTCAAACTGTAAAGTAGAATAAAAACTGTTGATTAAATAGCTGCACTTTGTAAAATATTTATTTTATTTTATTTTTTACTGGCAATATGTCTACAAAATTAATTTAAAAGACTTTTCTTCACTGTCTATTGATTTTTTTATTATTTATTTCACCTCATGATGAGTACTGGAAATAATTTTGTCACATAGAGGATTAAAATATGAAGTACTTCAGGAGGCAGATGCACTAGGTACTGCCCCTGTAAAATTGATTAATTAATAACAGAAGGGACCTGAGCATGATTGCCGGCAGCACTCTGGCTTAAACATTTCCCTGCACAAAGGTTAGGGAACAGCAGAGTACAGCCAGCCAGCCCTATACTGGAGAGACCGTGACAACAAACCCAAACCACCAAGGCATCCAGTAAGTCAAGAGAACTTTTGAAGAAGTGAGGACTGAGAGTTTCTGAATCTTGAGGCCCCCTAGTGGAACACTGTAGGAACTACACCCTTGGCAGTTCAGCCAGATGACGGGTGGACGAACAGAGACCAGACAGAGTGAGTTATACTGAGGCAGGGGACTAGTGAGGACAGACTCTGCCTTCTTCCTGTGTCCATTAGATACCACCCTCAGGGAAAATAAAGAAAAGCAAATATTCTGGAATGCCTAAATTTAAACTTGAAATAGCTCAGGGTACCAAAACTTGTGTGACGCAGGACTGGGGCTCTAATGAAGGTGAAGCTATATTTTTTCTAAGTTACATTTTTTTGTACAGTCTAGTTACTCATCGTTAAAGAAAATTCCTTCTGCTACTCATAGGCTGTTGAGTAAAATCCAAACACCTCCCAAAATGGAAGCTGTCTTCATATGTGCTTACAGAATCTCATAATAATATAAATAATGTAGTGCTGTCAGTGAAGGACAGGCAACACCATGGTTTTCCCTCATGTGGAAAAGGAGTCTTTTTCATCAGTGAATCCCCAGAAGCTAACAAAGTGCCCAGGGAGTAGTAGGTGTGGACACTGTGGTGTGCTGTGCACATTTGTGGTGAGCTGCCTGCTCCCCACTGCCTTCAGGACTGAAGGAGGCTAAGAGGATTAGTAGCTCAGTCCTCTCTGAGAGGGCTGCCCACCCCCTTCTTGCATCAATAGAATAATAAATGGAGGGCTGTCGATATCTGGGCCTCCTGTCTCCATTCAGGCAACACCACGGAGCCTTCACGCTGCAGAGCTCCCGTAGGTTGGCTTAGGCCTTTCTCTGTGCCTGCCTCACAGTTCAGCTTCTCCCCTCTACCCAGTCCTGCCATTTTCTCCAGTAAACTTCCTGCTCACAAAACATAGGATCCAAGTCTGCTTCCCAGGGAGCCTGATCTGAAATAACAAGTTATCTATAATGCTGAATTGAACTGAAATGGCAAAAAAGCATGAACCTCAAAAAGCGTATTTCCTATAAAATAACCTAAGTGGGAAAAATCTGTTAATAAGTGATACCTACTTGTCTCATTGCTATGAATCTTCTCTAAGGAATCCCAGCCATGAGTCTGAACAGAACGAGAAGGACTAGTTTTCATGAGTCACAGACATATGGCAGGTCCTGCTGGAAGCCAAAGTGAAAGGCCCAAAATCATGAGGTATACTGTGGTCTTGTGCTGGCTCCATCCGCCACCTCCACCAGCTTCTCCTCAACCATCACGTGGTTCCAGAGGCCTGACCCACCACGTGATTTTAAAGCCAGTACCATGAAGCCCTAAATCCAATTGCACGGTCTTCTGCTCCAGGATTTGACAGTCACTTAAACCATAAATTCCTCACTTTGCTTAAGCTATTTTGTTGAGTTTTCTGTCCCTTGCAACCAAAACAATCTTAACTCAGTTCTACTTGAGCTTCAGGAATGCCCACAGAGACAAGACCAGCTGAAGGCTTTTTCCCCATATTTAGGTATTGGCAGATCAATGCTGCCATATGCTCCTTTTCTTTCCGCCACTTTTCTTTAATATCGTGTCTGCCAGGATCCTCATGTGTGAAGTATGGGTTCCTGATAGACAAGATGAACCTCCCCAGCCGTCCCACCCTTCCTGAGCCCATCCTCGCAGTGGAATAGCCTTGAGTGTGTGTCCCCAGAAGGCGACTTCATCAATGACTTATAAACAGCTACTACAGTACTATTTTTCCATTGCCCTGTGACATTCCAGGGCTCTGGGGGAGGTGCCTTCCTGCTTCCTTGGACATTCACCAATGGGGTACAGAGGTATGGGAGCACAGAGCCCTCGGCATCTGCTTTTGAATGAGTCCCAAAGAAACGTCTTACTATAACCCCTTGAGCTGAGGGGTGGTGGAGACTGATCCTACTATAGTTGGCCCAGAGTGGGCTCCATCAGGCTCCAAAGCTGCCCTCCTGATAGGTGTCACTATCCCGGTGAGCTCTGCCATAGTCACAAGGTTGGTGGTCTCTGTGTGGCATCCATCTACTAAAGAGGTTTAGATGTTCCGTGGCCCCCTGGTTACTCCAGACTAAAATGTCTTGTTATTTCCGCTCTCATGAGCAGACACTGAATGTGGATAACCCTAACTCAGCATCCGTGTGAGTTTTCTGACACCATGACACAACACTTGAGGTAATTCACTTATAAGGAGGAAAGGTTTATTTTGGCTCATAATTTCAGAGGTTTCAAGTCCATGGTCTTTGGGTCTGTGGCAAGGCAAAAGAGCATCATGGTGGGAGCACTGCTTACCTTATGGCAGCCAAGAGGCAAAGAAAGAGACAGAAAGGGGACAGGATCCCATTAGCACTTTAAGAGCATGCCCCCCCATGACCTAACATACTTCCGTGAGGCCCCACCACATAAAGGTGACACCACCTCCCAGTAGCACCAGAAATTTGGCAACCAAGCCTTTTAAGACATTTATCCAAAACAGAGCAGTATCTGCACCCTGCAGAGGCCCACCCCCATCCCAAAGGTGCCACAAATCAGTTTTCAAAATGTATCCTACTCACTAATATCCACTACTACTCACCAAATAGCCAAGACCTGATTTCAGATCATCTGCACTTGACTCTGTCCTGCTACTGAGATGCATGGATGGCACAGCCCTTTGCCCCTGGCCAAATTGTCCCTATAGTAATACATCTCTGGCCCCTACCTACCTTCTTCTCTGGTTTGTTATAAATAGGCTCTTTGTTTCAATTTCTTTATTTCACCAAGGGGACATGACCACTCTAAATGTTTACCTGGGTAAGTCACAGATCAAGTTGGTTCAGTGGGGTAGCATGTTTGGGGGGCGGGGCACCAAGTCTATAAGGAAATAATGAAAAAAGTCCACAGAGCCATGGAGTGAGTGAAGGAACTCGCAGGGATGTTTTTAAAACATGTAAGACAGCACCTGGAACAGCAAGAACACTCAGATGTCATTGTTAGTCATCATCTGAGAGCAGAAACTGTCAATAACAGCCTCCAGTGTAGCCCAGTGCAGTGGTGAACACCTGTAATCCCAGCAGCTCCGGAGGCTGAGGCAGGAGGATTGCGGGTCCAAAGCCATCCTCAGCAACAGTGAGGCACTAAGCAACTGAGACCCTGTCTCTAAATAAAATACAAAATAGGGCTGGGGATGTGGCTCAGTGGTCAAGTGCCTCTGAGTTCAATCCCCAGTACCAAAAAAAAAAAAAAAAAAAAAAAATCTTCCAGTCTAGCAGAGGCCCCTCTAGCTGCCTACTCAACGTGACAGGTCCTGTTTTAATCCCTCCTTTACACTGGGAAGAAATGTTATGCCTGAAGAGAAGATCCTGCTGCTAAAGAAAAGTGAGTTACTGCTCTGGAAAAAACAGTCAAGGCCACATTGTTCTTCTCTTTCTGACTCAGGATTCACCTGACCACCGCTCATGGGTTCAGCAAAAGACACGGAATACACTGTTCATCAAGACCGAAAGACTAGAAACCTGTGGTCTCCAGGATTTTTTTTTTCCAAAAGCTCTTCTTAGAACTAGAAATGCTGGAAACTAATCATTTACAAAGCACTCCCCACACTGCTATATAAACTCAGCAATGCTTTGGCTTTAAACTTTAAGCCATCTTTTTAAAAACAAACATAAAAACTTTTTTTATATCTCTCCTGGCAAACAGAATAATCTGAGTCAGCAAAAATATTTTTATAAAACGCACACATAAAAGACCATCAGACTCAAGCAAAGAAAAAAAAAATCAGTTGGTTTCCATTAAAGGTGCTGCCAGGTGAAAATTGGTTTCAAAGGCACTGGAAACAGAAACTTTGAGAACAGAATTTCAATTGGTTCAAACAGCCTCCTTAGAATTTGTGCAGTCATTAGTTACTCTGCTGAAGTAATAAAAGAGGTTTCTATAGGAACAACATGAGGGTGGTAATGGGCTGTGGTCACAAGAATGCTGAGGGTTCACAGACTCAGGCAAAGGCGTGGATACCCAGGGCTTGCTACTTGGCATGAGCTTAAAAGTGTCCTTTTAATGAATGAATAAACCCAGCTCCTAATACTCCAGAGTTTTCTGCTCCACAGGGCTCAAACCAGACAGAACCCAGAGGTGTATTTCTGCTCCAGACATAAGAAAAAGATGGATGAGTTCATTATTTATAAGTCACTGAATACTTTTTGGTAGGGAGATGTTGTTAATCAAACAACATCCAGTTTATTTGATTAGAGATTAAGATGATCCATAAATTCAAAACCTTCTTGAGATTAAAGGGTTCGCTAAAACATGACAGAGCTAGTTTAAGGAATAGACTTCATTAAATATTATAAATTCCTGGTACTTGGGTTCCATAACATCTCTAGTAATTAGAGAAATGCAAATCAAAACTAAGATTTCAACTCATGCCATCAGAAGGCAGTTATCAAGAAATCAAACAACAATAAGTACTGGTGAGGATGTGGAGAAAAGGTACACTTATACATTGCTGGTGGGACTGCAAATTGGTGCAACCACTTTGTAAAGCAGTATGGAGATTCCTTAGAAAACCTGGAGTAAAACCACCATTTGACCCAGCTATCCCATTCCTGGGTCTATATCCAAAGGACTTAAAAACAGGATGCTATAGTAATGCAGCCACATCAATGTCTACAGCTGCTCAATTCACAATAGCTAAACTGTGGAACCAACATAGATGCCCTTCAACAGATGAATGAATAAAGACACTGTGATATATATACACAATGGAATATTACTCAGCAACAAAAGAGAACAAAATTATGGCATTTGCAGGTAAATGGATGGAGTTGAAGAATATCATGCTAAGCAAAGTAAGCCAATCCCAAAAAACCAAAGGCCAAATGTTCTCTCTGATAAGTGGATGCTGATCCATAAGGGGGGGGGGACGTGGGAAAAATGGAGGAGCTTTGATGACATGGAAAAAAATGGAGGCAAAGGGGAAGAGGGTGGGGGCAGGAAATGGTGGAATTAAATGGACATCATTATCTCTAGGTACATGTATGACTGTGCATATGATACGACACTACATCCTGTACAACCAGAGAAATGAAAAGTTGTGCTGCAATTGGGTACAATGAATCAATGCATTCTGCTGTCACATATACCTAATTAAAATAAATAAATAATGTTTTTTAAAAATGGCAGTCTCAATATAGATCAGATAGTGAGTAAAGAAATGGAAGGAAGGGGTGATTGGGAGTTCACTGCTTTCCCCCGGGGGTGGAGAAGATGGGGACAGGAACTAGTCATTAAACATCTTCCTAGTTGTAGTTTGCAGAAATGAGGGCTTTCTCTGTCTACCAGCACCCAGGACTACCCTGCAGGCAAAGAGACAGGCTGCTTAGGAAGGGAAGAGGGAAGGCCAACAAAGACACATGCCCAGAGTCCAGCCTTCAGGATGGCTAAGAAAAGAGACAAAAAAAAACCTTGCAGGTCTCCCTGAGAAAGACCACCAGGCAATCCTAACAGAGCTTACCTGAACTCTTTCTGGGTTCCACCTTACTGCTCTCTTCCACATGCTTCCTGTTTGCTGTGCATTTCCAGAGCCACAGGGGAACCTATCTCTAGTTTTCTTGGGTGAGCCTAAGAAACAAGCAGGGCTTCTTTCTCCCCAGAGGGTCAGATTAAATGAAATGTGAAATGCCTCACACAGTGCCTGGCGCATCACAGACACGCAGTAGATATGGGTTCTCCCCATTTTGAGAGTCCGTGGTCACATATATTGGATGTATTTCTGGAGGGGGAATTGGATACATTGTAGATTCTTCCAGAAGTTCACAATTTTCTTAACAGGGCCATTGAGGGAGGGAGGCAAGGGAAGGGAAAGAAGCATACTCTCTTTACTGGTGTTGGTAGTTTTTCCTCAACTTGGAGTATCCAGCACCTTCAGGCAGTTAAAGGTTTGGGCCTGATGCTATCAACAACCGCTGAGATGACCGCACCCGCAGCCTTTGCTCCGTTCATCAGGGCGTGCTCCACCTGCAAAGCACACCAGGCCACAGGGCAGTCAGCACCCATCCTAGCCTGGCACCCTCTGCTGCCTCTGCCCCACCATTCCCCTTCAGGAACCAGCCTGCCCGGAGTCTTTTCCCAGAGAAGGAACCAGCCCGTGCTATCATATATTTCCAAAAATTCTAGAGCTGCGAGAGACCAAGAGAGGCCAGGACTGCTGGAGACGGGCACCCAAGGCAGACAGGCTTTCTCTTGGGAAGCATTCAGGGGTCTTGGTCCTCATCTTCCTGCAGCACAGGGGCTGGCTCCAGGCGGGGCTTAGAGGCCACTGAGCCCTTTTTATGGGGAACCTGAGAGCCAGGGAGGGGAATTCACTTGGACAGAATTGCAATATATCCAAGGTTAGCCCTTGGCTGGGACCCCCTGACTCCCGGGCCCAGAATTCCTCAGAGGGCTTCAATCATGCCCTGCATCCTCGGGGGCTTTTCTTCACATACAAATGCTCATGGGATGGGAGATCCCTCGTATCAGAGCCCACCAAGACCCTGAGCACTGGAGCACACAGAGTGAAGCACAGGCGAGCAGAGGAGGCAGAGTCCAGAAGAGGGCAACCAGAAAGCACAAAAAGGAGCGGGAGCAGGTTGGAGGCCTGGCAGTGCTCACTGGGGGGCATGAGGACAGCAGAGAGACCAATCATAGGATTTGAGCCCAGTTAGTTCAGAGAACAGAAGAAACAGAAGAAATAAAAATGGAAAAATTATGATCCACCTTTAACCTTGATTTTTGGCATCCAGTTAAAAGGAAACAATACACAGTTCGTCGGTTCATCTCATGAGGTTTTGTCAAGGGTCAGCTACTAACAAGAACCATCCAGATTCTTACAGATACTTGGGCTTTCAAGTCTCCCGCACGTGTACTCTATTAATTCATCAATGCCCTGTACAACAGGGGGTGGGAGCGTCACACAGCCAAATGCAACAAGAGGCAGGCAGGTAGATAATGGAGAGGAGCAGGGAACACCAACTCCCACACACCCTTCAGAGCCACAACCAGGTCCTGCAGAGGCTCACTATGCAAGAACACTGGCCCAACCGCCTGATCAATTGGTTGTTCAAGAAAAGCTGGAAATTTTATTTTTGTTTTGGAAAAAAAATTAGATGGTATTTCTTGATATTTATGGTCTAATGAGCAAATTTATGTTTTACTTATCTCCTCAATTTTCATTAATAGGACCTGAGGATTTATCTCAGATCATTATTAAATTGCTATTTAAATAACGTATAACATTTTCACTAACTTTTATATGGACTTATAGATTATGAAAACCCTAAGATTGTCACAGCCTTAAATAAATGCCACTTTTCTAGTTATATATCAAAATGATCCTTAATAAAGTCATTAAAAATATATAAAAAAAAAGAAAAGCTGGAATCCAGACCTCTTTATGTAAAATGTCTAGATTTTTAAATGTTGGCAAGTAACTTGAAAAACATGTGACAACAACAGATCCAAGATGTGACCAGCAGTCTGCAACTTTAACAATTCAGCATCCGCCTCAAGTCTCAGAAACCGAGCAACTAGACAGAGACCACCACCCTGGCTAAGGGCCGAGCTGGGACTTCACTCGGGTGGTGTTCCCATCAGCACCAGTGCTTTTCCTCCACCTCCACGGGGGAGCAGAGGTGCACATGCTTCCTGAACCACACGGTCCTGTAAAAACAGAAAGCCCAGCTGGCACAAATAGCATGAGGAAGCCAGTGATGGGCCACACTGATCCCTGATGAGTTGACAGAGCCCAAGGAAGCTCCACGGGAAGCCACCGTCAGACTAAGTGGGACCACACCTGCTGGCTCCTGTGCACGCCGTATCTGAGGTCGTTGACGAAGTGCTCACAGTTCCCTTCGATGAGGCTGTACTGCACGATCTTGTTGATCATGTTCTTCGTGCGCTGGATGATCTTGTCCACCGGCAGGGGCAGGTAGGTCCCGTCCAGCTTGTTGTTGATCTTCCAGGAACACCCGTGCAGCACGTCCTGCAGGCGGCTATATTTCACGACTGCGCGGTTGCTGAAGACAGAAGTTATGCTGCCAACCTCAAATTCCTCACCTGGAGACCAAAAGGAAAAGAAAAAAAAAAAGTGGGAAAGCTGCGAGGGGGTGGGGCGGGGCGCTGGCTCAGCCCAAGGCTTCGGGAGGGGCTTGGATTAAATGAACCTCCAAGGACCACCTTTCCAGAGAAGCCTTGGGCCTGCACACTCCACTCCCACAGGAATCTTTTAATATCCTCTCCAGAAGCTCCTTAGGCTGTGGCCCTGTCCTGGCCAGCACTGACCTGACCAAGCCTGAGGACCTGAGTCTTGTTTCCTAACCAGAGTTCACTCACCTCTACCCTCTGGATAAGTGTCAGCTCTGGGTAAAGGGTGGTCACATTCACAATTACATGCCTCCGTCAGGTGAGGACAAGCGGTCACAGCTCTGAATGTCCACTTCCACCAGTGCCCACCTACATCCCCTGGGACTTCATCTCCACTCAAACATAGGGATTTTTATGAAGGGTTTTTTTGTTTGTTTTGTTTTGTTTTTGCAAATGGGCTGAAAGTCTTTGAAAAAGAGAGAGAGATTTGAAAGGTGCTGCCTTATGTTAATCCTCGGAGGAGACAGAGACTCAGAGAGGTTAAAGAACCTACTGAAGCCAGTGCATGGTCATTTAAAACCAGCTAGAAGACAGGATTTTGAATGCTCTTACCAAAAACAAATGATAAGTGTTTGAGGCATTGGATATGCTAATTACGCCAATACGATAACTACACCTTGTGTATCAAGACACCACACTGTACCCCATAAGTATCTATCATTAATGTGGCATATACACATAAAACTGGGGGGGGGAGATTGTTTTTTCACTGCAACTACTTTGATAGGCAAATCCATGTCCCCCCACCACCACCTCTTTGTAAGGTGTCCAAGAGCATGAACTGTTCCTCGTTCTTCTCCTCAGACAAGAGCAAACTTAATAAGAGCATGCAGTAGACAATTGAACATTCGGGAACAGAGATGGCAGAATTCGTTTTTACAGAAAGATCTGAGGGGGGTGCATAGTGTTAACCATTTCTTTGCTTATGCAAGAGGGGAGCTCGTGGACTGCGTGTGGAAAGGGGAGGTGGAGAGGAGTTTTTACATTCTTCAGTTAGGCTCTAGACAGGAAATGCAGAAGGAAGTGGGTGGGGCTGAGAAGAGAAGTGGCTCGGGAAAGGGGCTCTGCTCAGTGGTGAGGTCCCAGCAAGGTGAGAGACTGGGCCACAGCAAAAGGACCACACATGAGGATAAGTGTTAACAACAGGCTGCGGCCACAGGCCTGTGGCATGTTATTCTTTGGTAATTTCATTCTGAACAGTCAATGGGATACTAAAGTCAAATGTCCTCAGAGAGTAGTGACCAGTGACTTCTTCCCCCACCCTGCCCCCCAGGCACCATCTCCTGAGGCCACCCTGTGCTATTTTCAGTTTTAATTGTTGCCCCTTCTGTTCCAGTCCCTCTCCACAGTCACCACCTGGTCCCCTGAAATCTCCACTAAACTTCCATTCACCCAAGTTCAACGTGAGGCTGGAGTTAATGCTGCTTTGAGAACAGATGAGCCCTGGGTCCACATTTAGGGTAAAGCAGCAAGAATGAGGATGAAGGTGTCACAGGAGAGCTCAGGAGCAGGAAGCAGCATTTGGAGATAACGGGAAGGAAGTGACAGGTAAGCATCCACCACCACCCCCTCAGGGGTATCTGCAGAAATATGAAGAAGGATGCTGAACTGCTGTCAGTACAGAATGGAGGCTTGTGTTCCTAAATTTGTTCTCTGTAAAAGTGCTCTAGAGGTCCGGGGAACTAAGGGGACACTCTGCATTTGTGTCTCTCAGGCTGGACACTCAGTGGCTACTGGAGAACAGAGACCAGGCTCTACTTCACAGTTAATGAAGGTCCAGGAATGCTCCAGGGTGTTTTATTGCCAGAGAACGGCAGCAGCTGAGGGACACGGTAATTGAGTGTACTTGTATTTATACTGATAACTTCAATGTCAATATTTCAGTCTTGTCTCCTCTCTTACTCGGAGGAGCCAGATGGACCACATAGTCATCTTCTACATAGATGGCCCAGTGCTCATAGCCAATTCGAAAAATCTCAATCAGGTCTCCGGGTCTGGGTCTTGGTTTGATCTGTAATTGGGGAGGAATAAAAAAAAGAAGAATAAACTGCACAGACCCAAGGAACTCCCAAGACCCCTTTTGGGGATGAGTGAGCTACAGTTCACATATAGATCCCCTCCCTGGAGTTCATCTCTTAACAGAAAGAAAATGAAACTGCAGGATGCCCCTCTCCTGCCACCATCCGCAGGATCAAGCCGTCGGGGCCGTCTATGCAGGGATCACGCACTGCCTCGGCTCCGAGTGCACAGTCTATGCCTGTGATGAGTGGCTGGGCTACTTGAAGCACTTCTCCTTTGAATGAGCATGTTGCACTTTCGGAGGAGAAGGCACTGCAGGGGCACTGAAAGAGGGGGACCCTCCAGAGTTTGGGACCAGGGAAGGCAGGATGCTTGCTGGTCAGTGGTGTGATTTGAGGACCACAGGTAGAGCTCTGCCTCATCCCAGAACCCTCAGCCCTATCCACCTTGTAGTCTTGACCTGGTCATCACATTTATGGAGTCCATTTAATAGGGAAACCAGGGTCCAAAGCCCTCCTTCCCCTGCCAGCACCCTGATTTCCTTGCAAGTCCCCTGGATGGGCCGCCTCCTCTGCATGCCCACACCACCAGGGGCTGGACCATTCCAGGCCTGCTTGCACAGACCGCACACCAGCTCCAGCCTGGCAAAATCAGTGAATCTGTTATCAAGGGAGTTGAACCACATCTCCCCGACAAAAGGTCTGAGCCTCTTCCAAGTGTGTCCTTCCTTGAGCACTGTCCCTCGGCCCTGGGAGACCCTAGAGCGTGTCCTTGTTTCTTTAATCATGGTTTCACAATTCTTTAAATTCCTCCTGTTTAAACTACTACGTGGTTTCTGTCTCCTGATTGGATCCAAACTACTGGTAGACTATCTGTCAAAGAGGCCTGAAGGAGAGAGTGTCCATCTAACAGGCATTGTGTGTGTGCATGTGTGTGCATTTCAGGGAGAGAAGTAGAGAGACAATGAGGCCATGATGAGCATCCACGTTGTTAAAATACTTGTCAAGGGGCTGAGGTTGTGGCTCAGTGGTAGAGCGCTTGCTTAGCATGTGTGAGGCACTGGGTTCGATCCTCAGCACCACATAAAAATAAAAAATAAATAAAATAAAGGTATTGTGTCCATCTACAACTAAATTTTTTTTAAAAAAAAGTACTTGTCAATCACTCCATCTGTGTTAGATCGCAGGGCACTAGGAATTTCCCAGAAAAGAAAATGGTACAATCTTTAATGTACATAGTGAGGTGGGTATGTTGGTGAATGTGAGAATGCATGTTTGTGTAACATAAATGTGCCTGCTTGTGTGTATGTGAATGTGTAGGTGAACATAGATGAAGATGCATGAATATCTGGGGGTCCATAAGTGTGAGAGTGGCTAAATGCGTTCACATTGCCTCGGGCTCCCCTGATAATGGATTTCTTGTAATAATCAGAGTTCTTTTATCCTTGTTATTCCAGTAGTTGTGCTCAAAAGCATAAAATTTCCCCCTAAATTCTTATTCCCAAGCTCCTCCTACCTCCCAAACTATGGCTGTTTTTCCAGGAGTCATCCTGGGAGGAAGCTTCTGCTCACCAAGGCCTGCCTGGGCAGCAGGTCAGAGGTATGAACTACTCCAACCCGCCTATCTGCTTTCCAATGGCATTGCTCCTTACCCCGGGCTGCAATGAGTTTCTCACTTAGTCTAATTTCCTCAGGGCTGTTTCTCTTCTCCCACTTCCCAGCCTGATTTTTCCTGGCTGAGGACAGTCGTTTGCCAGAGGAAGAATTTGCAGAAGTAAAAGTGGCTCTTGTACTTATTTCTTTAAAAGCTTTTATATCATTTACATTCCATAAGGTGTATGCATTTTAATTGTACAGTTTGATAGCTTTTATAATTCATAGTCTGTGCAGCTGTCACCACAATCCAGTTTCAGAACTGACCACTATATCCCGACGACGCCCCATGCCCATCTGCAGTCCTTCCTAGTTCCCACCCCCCAGACACAACCTATGCCCATAGCTGTCACTTCCCTTTCTCTCTACCATCCCCAACCCCAGCCCCAGGCAACCACTAAGCTACTTTCTGTCTCTGTAGATTTGCCTTCTCTGGACATTTCATATAAATGAGATCAGTCACACAGCAGGTGGCTTTTTGTGTCTGGCTTCTTTCACCCACAGTAATGTGTTGTCCCATCCACATCATGTCAGATATATCAGGGCTCCATTATTTAGAGGCACCACATTCTCCCTCACTGATTTTGTTCTTTGTTTTTGTCAATAGTATTTTAAGTATTCTGGGTTCTTTGCTTTTCCATACAAATTTTAGGATCACTTAGTAGATCTATATTTTTTAAAAAATACTTGTATTTCAGGAGAGTTTGCATTTAATTTATGCATGGACTTGGTAAGGGATTTTCCAACCCAGACATGGACTGTCCTTGCATTTATTTACAGGTTTTTTACTCTTCCTCACCAATAGTTTATGGTCATATTTTTTGTGTGTTCAATTTATTTTTGAGTATTTTTATGCCATAATGAATAGTTATTTTCTTAATTTCTCTTTCAGATGTTTTATAGCTGAAATATAGAAACACCATTGATTTTGGGGCATTAATCTTACATCCTGCAATGTACCAAACATATTTATTCATTTTAATTGCTTTGTAAGTGTGTTTTTATACAAACATCGATTAGAAGTGATGAGACTGAACATCCTCACCTTGCTCCTCATCTACTCACTTGCCATTCAATATGTTAGTTGCAGGTTTTCATAGGTTCTGTTTTTCAGGTTAAGAAAGATCTTTTTTTTTTTAAGAGGATTTTTAAATTTTTAAGAGAATTTTTATCACGAATGGCAGCTAGATTTAGTCAAATGCTTCTCCTGGGTGTTTTAATCAGATTTTGCATTGCTGTAACCAAAACATCTGACAAGAATGACTTCGAGAAGGATAAGTTTATTTGTGGCACATGGTTTCAGAGGTCTCAGCCCATTAACAGCTGACTCGGGGTCCAAGGTGAGGCAGAACATCCTGGGGGAAGTGCCCAGTGGAGGAAAGCCACTCAGCTCACCTGAGTCAAGAAGCAAGGACCAGTGGGAGTGAGGAGAAGAGGCCAAGGGAAAGATGAATGCTTCCAGGGCACCCCACTCCACAGTGACCCACCTCCTCAGGCCACACCCCACCTGTCTACTGTCAGTCCATTCAAACTAGGATGAACTAATTAGATTGCAGCTCTCATAATCTAACCATTCCACTTCTGAATATTCCTGCATTAAACAGGTGATTTGGGGGGAAAACCTCATATCCAAACAATAACACCGGGGACATTGAGAGGATCCTATGATTGTGGTCCTTTGCCCCATTAATGGTGTTTTACATTAACAGATTTTGGAGTGGCACACCAAACTTGCATTCCTGGGATAAATCTCACATTGTCATTGTGCACAACCTTTTCATGTGTTGCTGAATTCAGTTTGCTACAATTTTTCTGAGGATGTTTGCATCTATATTCTTAAGAGATAATAGTGTCCAGTTTTCTTTTCTCTGTATATCTTTGTCCTTCTTTGATATCAGGATAATTACTGTCTTCATAGAATGAGTAGGAAAACATTTACTTTGTTTTCATATAAGTTTCTGAAGGATTGGTAACCTTTCCTCTTTATACATATGGAAGAATTCTCCAGTGAAGTCATCTGAGCTAAGCCTATTGTTCCACCCTCTGTGCTAGAGATTGAACCTAGGGCCTCAGGCAGGCTAGGCAAGCACTCTACCAAGCGCTACATCCCCAGCCCCGTAAAATTCCTTTCTAATGTTTGTAAGACTGGTGGTGAGTCCCTTCTTTCATTCCTGATTTTGTGAATTTGAGTTCCCTCTCTTCTCTCTCTCTCTCTCTCTCTCTCTCTCTCTCTCTCTCTCTCTAAAAGTTTGTCAATTTTATCTTTTTGAAGAACCTGGTTTTGGCTCTATTGATCTTTCTCTATTCCTTGTTTTATATTTCATTGATTTTTGCTTCAATAATTATTTTATTCTTTGTGGTTGCTTTGGGTTTAGTTTACTTTGTTTCTTTGCTAGTTTCTGAAGGAAGGAGATTAGATTGCTGATTTGGGGTCTTCTTTTCTAATGAGGGTTTACAGCTATAAATATTCTTCTAAACACTGTTTTAACTGCATTTCATAAAACTTCAAATGCTTTGTTTGCATTTTCATTCAGCTCAAAGTATTTTCTAATGTCTCTGCTTCTTTTCTGACACATGAGTTATTTAGAACTGTTTTAATTTCCAAATACTATGATTTCCCAAACTGTTATGATGTTATTTCATGTGATCAAATAAAATATTTCATATTATTTCAATCTCTTTAAACTTATAGACACTTGCTTTAGGTCTTAAAATAGGGTCTACCCTGAAAAACATTCATGTACACTTGAGATGAAGATATATTTTGCTGTTGTCAAGAAGTGTCAGGACAAGTTGGACTGTGGTTCAAATTTTCTACAGTCTCATTGATTTCTTGTTTAGTTGTTCTGTCCATTTTCAGTAGTAAAATATTGAGGTTTCCAAACTATTATTTCTGAATTGCCTATTTCTCCTTTAATTCTATCACGTTTTGCTTCGCACATTATAGGGTTATTTGCTGGGTGAGCATGTGTTTTCATAATTGTTATATTTTTCCAATGAATTAATTTTCTGTCATTATAAACTGTCCCTTTTTCTGATAATATCCTGACACTCCTGCTCTTGCTACTATTTACCATCTTTTTGTATCCTTTTACTTTAAACCCATCTCTAACTTTGGATTTAAACTTTGGATGGGATACGACTCAACCTTGTGCTACTGAGTCAGATGACCTCTGCCTTTTTTGAAACATTTAATCCATTCACATTTAATCAGGTTGGATTTATGTTTGTCACTTTACAATTGGTTTTCTACAAATTGTATGTCTTTTTTAATTTGTTTTTTTTGTTTGTTTGTTCCTCCAATATTCTTTTACCAATTTCTTTTGTATTAAATACATACATAACTTCCAATGTATCATTTTTATCCCTTTGTTGAGTTTTTATATTTTTAATTATCTTCTTGCTGATTGCTCTGTGGTTGTCACAATATGCATCTTTACTTATCACTATCCACTTTAGGGTAATGTTAACTGAATTCCAGGAAAATGTGGAAACTTTGCTTAACTTTGTTTAACTCCCTTCCCTCCCCTCTCCCTTATCCTATTATTGTCAGATAAATCTACGTAAGTTGTAAATTCAATATCATGTTAGAAATATCATTTTATACAAACTTCCATTTTTAAATTAACTAAGGGAGGAAGAACATACATGTATAATACAGAGAGAATTTTATATTAACTAGGTATCTGTCATTTCTGGTGCTATTTCTTTCTGTCTAGTTTCATATCCTGATTTGATGGAGCTTTTTTTATTGCACTATTATTATCATATTTATTACATCTTTGCATGCCAGAAGACCAAGGACAGAACTGAAAATTATTATTTCATCCAATTGTCTTTTAAATGAGCTTCATGCTCTCTTTTATAATATAATAACCTTCCTGGTACTGTGATGGCTCGGATCTGGAATGTCCCCCAAAGGCTCCTGTGTTGAAGTGTGGTCCCCAGTGCAGCAGTGTTCAGGCTTTGGGGAGGCGATTGGCTCCTGCGTGCTCTGACCTCATGAATGGATTCCTCCATTGGTGATTTCACAGCAGAATGGACTACCAGGAAGTAGAATCCGTTGGAAGATGTAGGTCTCTGGGGCATGACCTGGAGGGGTACACCTTATCCAAAGCAGTGGGGACAGCCAACCATGGACTAACACCCTAAGCCAAAATAATATTTTCTCCTTTAAATAGTTTCTATTAAGTATTCTGAGAGACAGAAAGCTAAGCAGGTGCTCCACATTTCCTCCTGTGGATTAGAATTACTCACTCGGGCAGCCTGCAGTCTTGACCTTCCATGGTCATGTGCCACTGAAATGACCATTGTTATCAACATGATCTCCGGGCCATGGCACTTCCCAACTGTGCTCCTAACAAGGTTGGTTTCCTCGGCTGCCACTGTCAGGGCTCCCGGGTGGACCACACTGCAGCCTGCAGGTCTTCCTGAGGTTCTGAGTTCTGTAGACCTTCTCCAGCCGACACTTCTCAAGCACTGTACGTACACCTCTGATAGAATTTCCAGACCCTTTAAGTGGCGTCTTGAGCAGTTCTGTCAGACCTTATTTTTGCTTTTGGGGGAGAGGATGTGCTAGAATCTGAACTTAGCTATTCCAGAAATCCTGCTCACTGTGGGAGGATGACTTTTTATGGGAACAAAGCAGACGGTGTACACCACAATACTTCATAAAAGGATTCGAGGCCAAGAGAAATTAAGTTATCTTCCCAAAGTCGCAGAACAAGTCTGTGGGCCACAGCCGGGACCAGAACTAGGTCCTAGCCAGACCAATACTTCTGCCTTAAAAGGGAAGTGTGGTGGCAGTCAGCATCTACTAGAGAGCCCCCCAAGCCAGGCCTCTCACCCAGAAAGCAAAATTACAGGGCAGAACTGAAACTGGATTTCATATTCTTTTGCCCTAGGACCAAGGAAAGAGAAACGGATATAGCCCTCCTTATACCCTAGAAGATGGTGTGTCTGGGAGCTAAGGGTTGCGAGGACAGCATGTAATGGTGACACTGATCAGAAGCAATGCGATTATGGCAGATGGCACGAGATGGATATGGTGAAGCAGGGGTGGGGAGAGAGGGAGGGAAGGAAGGGGAAGAGCAGAGAGGAGCTTTCTCTTTTGAGAACATTAAAAAGGAGCAATTACCAATTCTCCTTGTGACTCAAATGTTAAGAGTGTATCATGTCTCCTTAAGCAAATGCCTCTGCCTTGATAGATGGTGGAAGGATCTAAAAGCAATGTTTCAAAATGTCCATGAGGAAGTCTGAATCCCAAGCATTTTCAAACTCTTTTTTAAAATATGAACACAAGCCAGGCACAGTGGCTCACACCTGTATTCCCAGCAGCTCAGGAGGCTGAGGCAGAAGGGACGCAAGTTCAAAGCCAGCCTCAGAAACTTAGGGAGGCCCTAAACAACTTCTAATTTATCATTTTAATGATAAAACCCTGGTTTTATCTTGGTAAAACCCTGTCTCTAAATTTAAAAAATAAAAAGGTCTGGGGATGTGGCTCAGTGGTAAAGCATCCCCTGGGCTCTATCCCTGTACTTCCCCCCCACCAAAAAAAAAAATTAACATAGGTTCAAATTATGCATGTGCTGATACAGGTAAACAGTTGAATTACCTTTAATTTACAGTTTAAGTATATACAGATCTTTGATTCTCAGATTTTCTAATTAGTTTTTCCTTTTGAGAGAGGGAGATGACTTACTCCCTTTAATGTCTTTAACTGGATACATGCACTAACTAGCTGAGGCCCTTTCCACCCTTCTATACGCGTGATACACAAAAGCCCAGAGGCCTGTCCTTACTGATATGGTTACCTAAAGGCCATTAACATCTAAGTCTTAACTCTGGACAAATAAGAAAGGTCCGTGGATAAAGGATGAGCAATAAGTGTAGATGCAGGTGCAGAACTCAAATCCCTCAAAGTTAGCCATGTCTGCCCCTGATCAGGGTGGAGGCAGAGATGGCAACAGCACGGCCACAGGGAAGGCTCTGCTGAGTGTGAGATGTTGTGTTACCCTGAACCAACCTCTGACTCCATCTCACTCTACCTGAGCGCAAACCCCTGTACCTGGGAGTCCTGCCCAGTGCCATTCCCCCTCCACCCAGGCCATCAAGCCAGATGGACAGTCACATCTGTTCTTCCTGGGAACATGTGGTTCCCCCATAGACCTACTTCCCTACCCACCACATAGCCAATGACTTCCCACCCCTGGAGCACAACAACAATCAGAGCTATCGAAGGATTCCTGTTGTTCTTTCCTGGAATAAATGAACACAGACAATAGGTAGTGGCACCAGTCTATGCCAGAGGAAAACCTGGTGAAATCCGACTTCAGCCATCAAGGATGCAGACAAGCTTTGTGGTGCAGGAAACAGAAAGCCCAGGAAACAGAAAGCCCAGGATTGTGGGGGGCAGGGGACATCTGGAGGATTTGAAGGAATTTTCTTTCTTTAACACCTGCGAGATTGCCCCTTGAGGGGACAGTAAGGTCAAAAACTGAATGAGATTCACACAGACCTAAGATTCATCGGAGCTACCCACTTTCAGTTTTCGCCCACTGTAAACTGATTGTATCAGGCATGGTTCTCAGTGTTGATCACACCTTGGGATCACCTGTGGAGTCTTGAGAGGTTCAGAAGAGGCTAGCGCATGGCCTAGGTGCTAGAATTTCAAGCGCCATCCAGGATACTAAATAAGGTCAAGGTTACCCTCTTTTGGAGACTCTTCCAAGTTCCCCTCCTTCTCTTTCTTTACTTTTCCGTCTTCCTGTCCTTTTGGAATCACAGGAACCTGTCCCTGTCCTCCCAGTGGGCCTCCAATCCCACATGATTCTCCAAGCTTCAATTCCAGGGTAAGGTTTTCTTGACTTCTCTCCTTGGAATGAGCTGTTATTTCAAAACCCTCCCTTCGTGAGCTATTTATTTCCTTCGTCCAAGGTGGCAGCTCAGCTCTGGCCTTGTCCCAGAAGTGGGTACCCACTCAGAAAAACTGGTCTTACGTAAGGCCTCCTGGGTAAAACTGGGTTCTGAAAGTACTATAAATTCAACAGGTGTGTGTGGTGCAGGGAAGGCATGGAGCCTCAAAAGTTGACATGGCAGAAAAGAGAAAATATCCATGAGAGTCGTTCCCTGCCCCACACCTTCAGTTTCCCTTTCTGCAGTTGTCATCTGTGGTCAACCACAGTCCCAAACTATAGAGGGACATTTCCAAATTCCACACAATGGAAATTGCACACTGGTCTGAGTAGCACGTCGGACGAGGCTGTGGGAGAAGGAAGGCGCCTGGCTGTGGTGGGGGCTGAGGCCTTTCTGATGTGGACTCAACAGGAGACAGAAGGTGAGAAACCAGAGACAAGGAGGCAGACAACTCTCGTTGTGCTGGCTGTGAAGGGAGGAGACACAGTGGAAAATGCCAGGGCCTGGGGTGGGGGCGCCTCCTAGATGGGTATAAAGCCGGGAATGAGGCTCTGACAGAGAGGGAGACGCTGCAGACGGCAGAGAAGGAAAGTTAATCGGCAACCCAAGGAGTCCTGGGAAAGAAAGCAGAGGGGCCAAGATCAGGAGCGCGCTGAGGACTCAGCCTGAAGACAGAGAGGTCAGGGAGGGCCTCCCTGAAGACAGAGGTGTGTCTTCAGGTGATTTGCTCACAGCCTCGCCTGACATTCTCCTCCAGCAGTCTCTGCACTGCCCTCCAGGTGGAATGATCTCCCAGATCTTCACATAATTTTCTCCTTCTTGCCTTTGACATCTCAGCCTAGATCTGACTTCATAGAGGTCTCTCCTGACCATGCCGTCCAGAAGCCACCGACTAGGGGCGCTTAAACAGACATTCTCTTCCCTACTGTTCTGGAAGCTGGGAAGTCCACCATCAAGGTGCAGCAGGCAGGAGTCATTCTGGGGACTCTCGGATAGCTGCTGTCCCACTGTGAGCTCACATGGCCTCTTCTTCATGTGTGGTACAGGGAGTGGGTGGGGAAAAGAGAGAAAGAGAGCTCCCTGGTGTTTCTTCCCTTTCTCTCTCCCTCCCCCTCCTCCTCCCCTCTGCCCCTGCTCTCCCTCCCCCTCCCCCCTCACCAGTTGTGTTTCTTCTCTTAAAGGCACTAATCCTATCAGCTCGCCACCCCCATGACTACCCTCAACTACTTCCTTACTCCAAATGCAGCCACACTGATGGCTTCGGCTTCACATATGAATCTGGAGGAGACCTACACACCTAGTGCCTAACAACTCCCATGGGCTGGCTGGGAAACCAGGGAAGAACAGTGCTGGCAATATGGAAAGACCAAGACAGGAGGAAGGAAAGAGACTGGTTCATCAGAGGAAGGGAGACAAACACACAGCGGGCGGGATAGCTGGTGCACATGAGCGGGCAGATGAAGACAGAGATGACATGTGGACACAGGGAATAGAAAGGGTAAGGGAAAGGATGCTGTCAGGTGGGTGTGGACCTATGTCCGTGTCCAGAAATCGCTAAGGCCTAACTTCTGGAAAACAGCAGGAGTTCCTTAGGTACTGGAAGAACAAGATGCATTTATTTCATCTGCCCTCCTCTCTTGGCATGAATTCACTTATTACAAAAGCAGTGATTCCATGCATTTTAAAGAGATGTACATGGATTGGTAACAGCAGCAGAAACAATAGTTTGGTGATTGCAGGGTTGCATCCAGAGCTGCACAGTGGCCTGGGAGAATAAGTAACACTAGAGAAGGTAAAATGAGCATGCCCACCAAAGATACATGCAGAGACACAGACCTCCACCAGGTGTCAGGCGAAAACAGAACGGCCTGTCATGGCAGGTGTTAGTCATAACTCTCCACAACAGAGAAAAGTCATGAACCCATGTGTCAATGTCATAGAAGGTCCCATATGGGGAACTGGTAATGATGTTGCGCTTCCTCTTCTACTATATTATTTTCTTTTGTAACCCAGGAGGACCTTGAGAGCAAGAATAAAAATATCCTTCCAGACCTCTGCTGAACTACAAACTACAAAGCAGCAATGCTATGAACGCCCTATTTCACTGTTCCTGAGTCAGATCCTTACTTTCACCTCTTCCTGTTTTGCCAGTAATATGTTGTTCTACAGGTCTACTTTTTGCTTATAACGTTACCAAATGGAATTCTAATGGTGATCCATAAAAAGTTAACAAGTCTAGCAGCTCAATTCACAATAGCTAAAATATGGAACCAACCTAGGTACCCTTCAACAGATGAATGGATAAAGAAAATGTGGTACACATACACAATGGAAGATTACTCAGCCTTTAAGAAGAATGAAATTATGACATTTGCAGGTAAGTGGATAGAGCTGGAGAATATCATGCCAAGCAAAATAAGCCAGTCCCAAAAAAACCAAAGGCTGAATTTTTTTTTTATATGCAGATGCTAATTCAGGGCAGGTAGGTCCTAGGGAAGAATAGAGGTACTTTGGATTAGGCAGAGGGGCATAAATGGAGGGTAGAGGGTATGGGGATAGGAAGGACAGTAGAATGAATTGGACATTGTTAACTATGTGCATACATGACTACACAATTGGTGTGATTCTACATCATGTACAACCAGAAGAATGAGAAGTTATTCTCTATTTATGTATGATGTGTCAAAGTGCATTCTGTAATGTATGACTAATTAGAACAAATAAAAAATAACAAGCCTTTACAAAAATTTTGTAAATGAGTCATTAAATATCGAAAAGTAATGGCCACCCTGCAGCTATAGTTAACCTTCTGCATCATAAAACTTGCTAGAGAAGTTGACGTGATAATGGTGTTAAACTGAAAACGTGTATGAGAACACTGACCTTGTCCTGTGCAATACAGAGGTCTTATGAATGTTCACAACTGTTATCAACTTGTTCTGTTCTGTTCATTTAAATCAGTCCTTGGAAGTATAATTTAAACAAATGGTCTTGAAATGTGCTAGAAAGTGGGGTAGTGTCCTGTGAAAATTCCCTTCCCGGAGAACCTGAAATTCTCATTGGTCATTGAGCTTGATAATTCATTAGTCTGACAATGATGACGTAACAACTGACATCTCTATAATCCTAAACAATTGACCTATAGTCTCGACTGATGCTTTTGTCTTCTACCATATAATGAGAAATAAAAACCCATGACTGCTAGAATTATTATTTTACCAAACAGATCAAGAGTCTAATATCATTTAAATGGAAACAACCACAGGGTCATGGTGAGCCAGTGATAACTGTATAGCCAAGTTCTTCAGCATATCCTGAGCCCCTACAATTTGTCACAGTAAAACTATTGCAAGAAGCCCCCATATAAAACACTGGGTCCAATCTCTTCATTTTCTTTATAATTACAAACCTCTTAAAACCTCTGTAAAGATCATATATATATAGATATATCCAAGGGAACTGAAAACATGTCTCCTTAAAAACTTATACATGAACATCGATAGCAGCTTGTTCATAGTAACCAAAAGGTGGACACAACCCAAATGTCCATCAACTGATAGGTGGGTAAACAAAATTATACACATATAATGGAATATTATTTGCCAATAAAAATAAATGAAATATAGGTCCATGCCCATGCATAGATGAGTCTTACGGTATTATGCCATGTGAAAAAAAAAGTCACCAAAATTCACATATTGAAACCATATTCTGCATGAACTGTCCAAAGTAAGTAAATCCCTAGTACCAAAAAAAAATGAGAATTAAAATAATAATATACAAAAAGTTGTAGCCAATAAGATACAAATGCCATAAAATAGAATCACAAGAAATACAAAAACATCAAAAATAAGAGAAAGCAAAGAAAAAATTGAAAAAACAGCACATAAACAAATGATAGACTTAAATCTAACTATATTAATAGTCATATTAAAAAATTAGACTTGGGCTGGGATTGTGGCTCAGTGGTAGAGTGCTCACTTAGTACGGAAGGGACCTGGGTTCAATTCTCAGCAAAATATAAAAAAATAAAATAAAAAAATAAAGGGGCTGGGGATGTGGCTCAAGCGGTAGCGTGCTTGCCTGGCATGTGTGCGGCCCAGGTTCAATCCTTAGCACCACATATAAACAAAGATATTGTGTCCGCCGAAAACTAAAAAATAAATATCAAAAAATTCTCTCTCTCTCTCTCTCTCTCTCTCTCTCTCTAAAAAATAAATAAATAAATAAATAAAGGCATTGTGTTGTGTCCATTTACAACAAAAATCTCTCTCTCTCTCTCTCTCTCTCTCTCTCTTTAAAAAATTTTTAAAAATAAAATAAAATATTGGAGTAAATATCCCAATTAAAAGATTTTTGGATTGGGTTAAAAAAAAGTAAAACCCAACTTTATGCTATCTACCAAAAATGCATTTTAAATACAAGAGCATGATTCACTTAGTAAATGCTATTGAGTACCTGCTGTGCCATACTGAGCATAAACTGGTTAAAAGCAAAAATTAAGAAAAATTCATATATCATGCTAAGACTCATTAAAGAAAGGTGGCATGATTATGTAAATACCAAGCAAAGTAGATTTCAAAGCAATGACCATTATGAGGAATGAACAAGGTAATGTCATAAAGATAAAAGAATAAATTCATCAAGAGTAAACAACGATCTTAAATGTTTTCATGGTGCTTTGGTTTGCGTATGGTTTTATTTGCATATGGTTTATATACCCTTACCAAAAGGTTGGTGTTACTGACGTTCATTCAACAGGGAGGAGCTGTGTGTGGCTTGGCAGGGGGCCTGTAGGTTATCGCAGGAGTGTTCCTGGAACCTAGCTTTCTGGAAGCCCTGGGTTCTCAAAATTTCAAGCCTGGCTCCAGCTCTCTCTGCTTCCCTGATTTGAGACATGACTACTTGTCCTAAAACACTCCCACCATGATGGGATGCCACCCACCACTTTCCCTAGAGGCCAAATCACTGGGAACACCTGCTTTGGAAGTTTGAACCTCCCCAACTGTGAGCCAAATAAACCTCTTTTCTTCATAAGTTGGCTGCCTCAAGTACTTAATTGTTGTAAGGCAAAGTTGACTTGTACACATACATATTAACAGTCCATTACAATTAAGAGTTAACTGATAGCATTGCAAGGAGAAATAAAGAGATCCACAATGACAGTCAGAGATTCTAATACTTCTAAATAATAAAATTGATAGAAAATGTAAACAGAAGATATGAACAACACTATGAACCAGTTTGCCTTAATTAATATTTATAGAACACTCTCTCCAACAATATAATACAGGTTTTTCTCAAGATCTAACAGAACCCTTACCAAATGGACCATAATTGAGGCCATAAAAGAAGACTCAATAAATTTAAATGGATTTAAGGAATTCAAAGTATACTTTCTGACCACAAAAGAACAAATCATAAATTAATAGCAGAAAGATATCTTGAAATTTTTCAAGACTTTGAAAATTAAATATTTTTCATAACCAACAAGTCAATGAAGAAATCAAAAGGGAAAAAAAGCAAGCACTTTGAATGGAACAAAAATGAAAATATATATATCAAAACTTGTGAAATTCCACCAAAGGAGTGCTTTGGGGAAAGTTTATGGCAATAAATACCTATAATAGAAAAAGAAGGAAGGTCTCAAATGAATGACCTCTACTTCCACCTTAAAACCTTAGAAAAAAGAAGTACAAGTTCAGCCCAAAGTAAGCAAAATTAAGAAAACAAAATAAAGACCAGAGAAAAGAACAGAAAACAATATAGAAAAATAAAATCAAAAACTGGTTGAGAAAATCAATAAAACTGATTGAAAACCCTAACCAAATTGATCAGGAAAAACACTAACCAAACTGATGAGAGGGAATTCAGAGAACACAAATATCAGAATGAGCGAGGTGACATCACTACAGATTCTATAGATAATAAATTGTAAGACCATTATTGTTACAGTTTGGATCTGGAGTGTCCCTCAAAGGCCCACATGTTGAAAGCTTGGTCCTCAAGCATGGTGCTATTGGGAGGTGGTGGATCCTTTAGTAAATGGGGCTTAGTGAAGTAAGGTCATGGGGTATGCCCTGGAATGGAGATATCAGGACTCCATTCCAGTCTTTCTCTTTGCTTTCTGGCCATCATGGCCTCCTCTTCCACCATGATCTACTATGCTGCTGCAAGGCCAAAGCAACAGGGACAAGAGATCATGGGCTAAAATCTCTGAAACCATGAGGCAAATAAACCTTTCCTCCTTTTAAGTTCATTTATCTCAGGTTACTTGTTGCAATAACAAAAAACTGACTAGTGCGATTATGAACCACTTTACACCAGTAAATTTGACAAGTTACTGTGCCGAAGTGGAGAAATTCCTTGAAAGACATAAACTATGAAAGCTCACTTAAGAAGAAATAGATAACACAAATATCCCCCTAGCTAATCAAAGAAATTGATTTTACTGTTAGGATCTTTCCCACAAAGAAAACTCTAGGCCTAGATGACTTCACTAGTAAATTCTTCAAAACATTAAAGGAAGAAATCATGCTGGTTGTGCGCAAGAAAAATCATGAAATAGGAATAATTCCAAATTCATCTTATGAGGTTAGCATTACCATAATAACAAAACCAAACAATTACAAGACAATAAAATTAAAGACCAATATATTTTATGAATATAAATGCAAAAAAAATTCAAACAAAATTTTGTAAATTGAATCAAACATGACATTAAAAGGATAATACGTAAAGGTCACATGCGAACTTTCCCCAGTATTACAAGGTTGGTGCAACATCCAAACACCAATCAATGTTATTAAAACTAAAAGGAAAAAATATGTCATCATCTCAACAGGTACATAAAAAGTGTTTTTTAATTGAACATTCATTCTTGATTTGAAAAAAAAAACTATCAAAAAAGTAATAGTACTCAATCTAGTAAATAGTACCTACCAGAAACCTACAGTTTACCTCATACTGTTTTAAAACTAAATGTTTTCCCTTTTAAAGAAATTAGACAAAGATATTTGTTCTCATAATTTCTAATAAGCATTATACAGAAAGTTCTAGCTAGCATAATTTAAGAAAAATAAATGCATCTAGGGTAGAAAGAAAGGAGTAAAGCTGTCTTTATTTACAGATGATATGATCATCTGTCAAAAAATCTAATGGAATCCATCAAAGTAAGTTACTAAAGCAAATAAGTCATTCTAGCAAGGTTGAAGAATAAGAGATAAATATACAAAACTAACTATGTTTCCATTTACTAGCAACAACCAAAAATTGAATTTTTATGTTAAATTTAAATGTGGGGTGAGTGGAGTACCAGGGAATGAACCCAGGGGTGTTTAACCACTAAGCCACATCTCTAGCCCTTTTATTTTCAGACAGGGTCTTGCCAAGTTGCTTAGGGCCTCACTAAATTGCTGAGGCTGGCTTTGAACTTGTAATCCTCCTGCCTCAAACTCCCAAGCCACTGGGATTATAAGAGTCTGCTTGTTGGCCCAGCTTGAATTTTAAAAAAAATTAATACCATTCCAATAGTATCAAAAACATGAGACACTGCCCAAAGATCCACAAATATTTCAAAAGATATAAAATATATTTAGAAGGAAAATTATAAAACATTGCTAATAAAAATTAAACAAGATCAAAATAAAAGAACACGTTTTTATTGGCCAGAAGTTTCTGTACTGTAATTGACAATTCTCTAAAGATTCAGTGAAATTCCAATCAAAATCTCATACTTTTTGTAGAACCTAGAATGGACAAAACAACTCTGAAGATTAAAAAAAAAAAAGCAGAGTTGGAGGACTAATATTACTTGCCTTCAAAAGTCATTATAAAGCTACAGTAATCGAGATGGTAGGATAGTGGAATATTGGCCTCTCAATAGACACACAGAATCAACAGAACAAAGTAGAGTCCAGAAAGAGACCCACAGCTATATGGCAAAAATACAAAAGCAATTCAATAAAAAAGGAAAGCCCTTTTTAATTATTAAAATTTTTATTAGTTATACATGACAGTAGAATGCATTTTGACACATTGTACACAAATGGAGCACAACAGCTCATTCCTCTGGCTGTACAAGGTGCTGAGTCACACCAGTGGTGAAGTCATACTTAGAGTAATAATATCCATCTCATTCCACTGTCCTTCCCAACCTCATGTCCCCTCCCCTCCCCTTACTCCCCACTGCCCAATCCAAAGTTCCTCCATTCTTTCCTATCTCGCCATCCCCATTATGGTTCAGTATCGGCTTATCAGAGAAAATATTTGGCCTTTGTTTTGAGGGGATTGGTTTATTTCACTTAGCATGATATTCTCCAATTATATCCATTTACCTGAAAATGCCATAATATTCCATTGTATGTATATATACCATATTTTCTTTATCCATTCATCTCTTAAAGGGCTGGTTCCATAGTTAGGTATGTGAATTGAGTTGCTATAAACATTGATGTGGCTGTGTCACTGCAATATGCTTATTTTAAGTCCTTTGGGTATAAACCAAGGAGTGGGATAGCTGGATCAAATGGTGGTTCCATTCCAAGCTTTCTGAGGAATCTCCATACTGCTTTCCATAGAAGATGCACAAATGTGCAATCCAAACACCAATGTATGAGTGTTCCTTTTTCCCCACTTCCTCGCCAACATTTATTGTTGCTTACATTCTTGATAATTGCCATTCTGAGTGAAATAGTTTTGATTTGCATTTCTCTAATTGCTAGAGATGAACATTTTTTTACATGTTTGTTGATTGATTGTGTTTCTTCTTCTGTGAAGGTCTATTCAGTTCCTTAGCCCATTTTCTTTTTAACAACTGATACTAGGACAATTGTATATTCTTAAGGGAAAAAATAAACTTTGATCCATACCTCACAACATATACAAAAATTAATCCTAGATATATCAAATATGAAAGGGTAAAATATAAAATTATAAAATATCTAGGGAAAAAAGAGAAATTTTTGTCACTTTGAATTAAGCCAAGATTTCTTAAATACAATACCAAAGGCACAATAAAATTGATAAATTGGATTTCATCAAGATTTTAAGACCTGTTCTGAAAAGATAAGCTACAGAGGGCTGGGGTTATGGCTCTGTGTAAGAGCGATTGCCTAGCATGTGTGAGACACTGGGTTCAATTCTCAGCACCACATATAAATAAAAATTAAGGTCCATCGACAATTTTTTTAAAGTATTAAAAAAAAGAAAAGCCACAGAGAAAATACTGCAAAACATCATCTGGTTAGGAATTTATATGTAGAAATTATGAAAAATTCAGAAAACACACAAACCGATAGGAAAAAACAGAAACAAAGATTTGAATGCTTTGACAAAGAAGATATACGTGGATATACATGAAAAGATGTTTAACATCATTAGTCACGAGGGAAATGCAAAATAAAATGCAAAATAAAACCAACATGAGAAACTTAACATCTACCAGAATTAAAAAGAACATGGAATGACACCTCTTTGGAATTCAGTAAGTTTAACAGGCCACCTGCCATTCATCTAGCAATTTCATTCCTAGCATCACCTCATAGAAAAGAACATACATGTGCATACAAATCCTCAAACACAAATGTTCACGACTGCTTTATTTATCGAAGCCAAAAATTAGAAACAACCCAAATGCTTATCAACAGTTGAATGGATAGACAAATCATGATACATCCACATCAAGAACTAGTGCTCAATAATTTTTTTAAAAAAAAGGGGGGGAGAAGTATTGACAACAAGTAACCACAAGGATATAGCTCAAAATAAATATGTAAAATTCTATAAAGAAGATAGACATAAATAGAGCACATGCAACTTGATTTCACTCCATAAATCTCTAGAAAATGCATACTAATCCACAAAGACAGAAAGAGATTGGTTGTTACCTGGGGATGGGGACATCATGGTGGGAAGAGGGATTACAAAAAGGCATAAAAAACACTTTTGTGCTTGATGGAGATACTCATTATCTCAGTTGTGGCAATGGCTTTCACATCACAGTTGTACACATACGTCAAAAGCTATCAAATTGTACATTTTAAAAATGTGGAATTAAATATGGGTCAACTATACCTCAGTAAGATTTTTTTTAAAAAAAGCATAACTGACATCTCAATTGTTGTGGAGATTTATTAGACACAATCTAAATAAAATACAGTGCAATATATAATGCAGTTTCCATAAGGTCAAAATACTCACTCTAAGAATGCTTGCTAGACTTACCTCAGCTGCTTGCTTTATTAACTTGCCCTCCCTCTCAGGCTTGCGTGTTGAATCCAACTCTATACTCTTCTGGGTGGGTGTGGTCTCCACGTTAATGACGGACTTCTCTCTAAATGATTGTTCAATCACATCCTTAACAACACTATTTCACAATCATTGGAAAATCTGTAATACCATCACTTCAGATTTGTGATTTAAGACCTTTCAGGTTTGGGCTTTGCAGGAGACATTTCCCCAAGCCTTGTTTCTGTGAAGCCAGTTGCTTTCATACAGAACAATTGCTACTTCCTGGTTTTCTGCTGTCTATTTAAAACGTTAGTGATAGCAATGTGTAATGTGAAAGTGGTCAGGTGCAAAATGGAGTCACTGACGTCAAACCCTATGGAAACAGAGCCAGCCAGAGGGAGGCCATGAAGGGTAGGTTTTCATGCACAAATTTCCCAATAATAGGAACTACAGCAAGGAATTCCACAAAAAATCACAAACTTTCATAAAGACCACTGCAACCTAGAAAAAAAGAATATTTCCAGCAACTAACTGTTCAACTTGGATTGGTGCCACCCTTCTCATTGGTCCTTGAACACCCTTATGGGACAGAGTTTATGTAATCCTCCTCATTTTGCCTTTGAAGTTTCCCTTTACCACACTGCCTTGAAATACATTCATGATTTCCATAGCGTGTGCAAGAATCCTGACTTATTCCCAAATAAATATCATAAATTCATTGTTCTTCAGAGTCCATTTATCCTTCCTTCCCTTCCCCTTCCCCTTTCCCTCCCTCTCTTCCCCTCCCTCGCACTCCCTCTCCCCCATCTCCTCTCAATTGACTTTTCAGGTTTTTTTTTTTATTTGCTAATCTTTTAAAATGTTTATCCAAGTGATACTATAATATGGACTTAGAGGCTGCTTTTGCCAAAAGCATTTCACTTGGGCCTATGATGCAAAAAAACTTGGCGTCTTGGGCTTCATTTTGTATCTGTCTCCTTTGCGCTGATCGGTGGCCTTGGATTCCAGCAGCTGCAGGTCTACACTGAAAGCACCTTAGGATGTGTCAAAACTATCCCCCAAGCAATGGCAACTTTCTTATTGCCACCTACAATGCCCTGTCCAATCTACAATGATCCTGAGATACAGATCAGATAATGATCAATTAGACCACAGTTTGATCAAGACTACTGGTCTATGCATACTTCTGATACCACTTGCTATAAAATCTGGGTGCTCGTGTCAATTGCCTCAAAGACAGAGCTAGAAATGCTGGTTCCTAGTCTGCCCAGTATGGCCATACTGACGAAGGCTCCTTTCCTGCTTTTCACCATTATTTTTCCATTTGGTTTCTGGGGCAAGTGGGCAGACTTGATTTGCTAGAGCCCCTTAGTCTGCCCTCTGGCCCACTACTCAGGTAACAATACTTGCACACTAACTAAAAGAGGAAGGGGGAAAAAAAAAGCACCTAAAATTTTATAATGAATCGTAAAGAGGCTCTGCGCCTTCCCTTCTCATTCCAGGGGAAAGCCTCCTGAACTCCTGAATTGTTTCTTCCAATAATTAGCTCCATATTTCTAGAAATCTTCTTAAGCTACAAAGCACTACAACTGCAAGAAATGTGAAAGAAATCAGTCTATTTTTGCAGAAGAGGACTGAAATGGAAGGCAAGAACATGCCATTGAGATAATCTATTTGAGTGAAGTATTTCAAAGCCAAAAAAAAAAAAAATTCCAGGTATGAATCCTATTTGTACTGCCCACTCTCCAACCTTGAGCTAGTAAATCCATGTGTCTGAACCTCAGTTTCATCATCTTTAAAGCAGAGGTGATGTCTGTCTCAGAGTTTTCTAGAGAGTGAAATGAGAAACCATATCTATACATTTGCTATATCACCAACTCAAAAAATGACTTGTTTTACCTTTCCCCTGGATTTAACTCATCTCCAGAACTCAAGGTGTGTTCAGCACAGGTCTTCTCCAAAATTTCAGCCCCTTGGCATTTTTGTTTAAAGGAGGAAAGTGGCATGCTTTTAATGAAAGTACATTGAGTCAATCTGCAAGAAAAATTCCATCATTCATTGTTAGTGACTGACCAGCAACATCATAAGCCTCCTGCTAACGTGATTCAAATTTTAGAAGTCTGGAGAAAAACCCAGCGACTAGAAACTGTTACAAGGAATGCCACAGCAATCCAGTCCAAGCCTAATGCAATTTATTACCAGAAGCACACCAGCCTCCTGCTCACTACTGGTGGTGGTAGGATGACTCACACAGAAACCCCTTCAAGATGTGTTTTAAGAACTGCCACCAAAGTCAATTTTTCAAAACCTTTTCCCATCCAAAGACCCAGTCCTTTCATGCAAAGACTCACCCCTGCTGTATGCTTTCACTGAGTTCTGAAATATCCTGCTGAGGCTGCTTGGGCAGGAACTGGACCAGTGCTTGGGAACCCACAGATTCTTCTAATTCAGAGAAGAGGGGTGTTATTTAAGCCACAATTGCCTTCTCTGCGATTGACACCTACTATAGTGGAGTTGGAGCCAGTGCCCTGAGTTATGCAAGGGTGGACGTGGAGCTCAGGTCTAGAACTCTGCCTGTCTCCAGGTTCCTCCTCAATAAATTTTGGGATAAAGGAGGTGCTAGAGAGTGCACAGCTTCCCAAAGGGGAGACTTTGGGATTGCTGGGGACAGAACCTGAGAGAGGATGAAGAGGTGCGAAGGGAGTCCCCAGATGTCTTGCTCGCTTTAGTTAAATAAAAAATGATCATTTGGAAATACCTCCTTACTAACTTATTTAACACGACCAACAAACGTCTACAAGGAAGGGTTTGATGGCGCCGACCATGCCCAACGACCAGCTGGGATTCGGAGAGCAACCCAGGAAGGCTTCCAGGCCCCCGCCTCGTGGGGACGGTTGGCGATCCCGAGGCAGACCTGAGTGGGGCACCGCTGCACGTCCTGGCCCAGGCTGATCTTCACGTGGCCGGATACTGGCGAGTCTGCGAATGGCCTTGAGGCGCGGCAGGGGCAACCTAGCGAGGTGGCGCGAGAACTTACTATCCCTCGCAGCCGGGCTCAGGCCCATTCCGTGGCTGCGGCCCCGCCGGCCCCCAGGCCTCGCAGGGGACAACGCTCCAGGCGAGTTCCCAATCGGCCAGCCGGGATCCGCGGAGCCGCGGGATGGTGGCACTGGGGCAGGCACGGCGAGGGACAATCGAGGCGGAAGGGCAGAGGGGCGTGGTGCCGGAACGCAGCGCGCAGTAAACGGTGGCAGCGAACGCGCGCGGGGACAACGACGCAGGCAGCGAGCGTGTGCGGAAGGTGAGAGGCGAGAAAGCAGCGCTCGAGACCGTGCGGGGTCTGGGCCGGGGGTGAGGGGACGACCAGGGCGAGGGCTTAGGTGAAAAGGCTCCGAGGTGGCGCTTAATCGAATGTTATGGAGCAATGGGGAGACGCTTGGAGAGGAGTCTGGAGGAGATTAGGGAGATAGGGTTTTAATTAAAAAAAAAATAATAAGATAAATTGTAGAAAATCAGATGTGACTGGGTAAGTATTACTGTCCTTGATGGAGTCTGCCTGCAAACGGGATATTCTGTCAAGGTATAGATAGGTAACAGCGGACATGCTTGAAAACGAGGTGTCTGCTGTCCTTGGGAGGACTTACCTGCAAAAGGGATGTTCTACCAAGTGGGCTAGGAGGGCACTAAGAAAATTTTTATTATCTGTTCTTAACAAAGAGCAGAGCTCAGCATGCTCCAGGCGGGTCACTTCTGATTAGAAAGTAAAACTTCTGTATGCTATGTTTAATTAGCTGAAAGACCTGATTTATTGCTGTTGGAAGGCTGCCTTCTTTGTTCACAATACTATAAAAAGATTGCTTGTATACAATAAAGGACTTTTTTTCTGCTGCTGCTTTGCTTGCTCTGCTTCTTCTTTCTTTCTCATGCTGACCTGCGAGTGAATTACTGCAACTATTGTTTATATAATATATATATACATATATAATGTAATATGTAATATATACAAAATCTCATGGAATGCATGTGGTTATTCAAATTGCTCGTGGGTACACCATCCTGCTTAAGAATTTGAACACATCTGCTATGCATGCTGCATCTAAGCCTTCCTCCTTTACGCTACCGCCCTGCTCCTTGAATCCTGAGTTTTGGGTCTATGGTGTCCTTATTTGGATTTGGTTTTGGTTCATTGGTTTGGTTGGTTTTTTGAGACAGAGTCTGGCTATGATGACCAGGCTGGCCTCGAACTCATGGGCTCCAACCATCCTCCTGCCTCAGCCTCTGGAGTATCTGGGACTAGGGGACTACCATTGCATTAGTCCTGATGCTCCTGGGTTTGCCCTTTCTCTTTTAAGTTTCTAAATCCCTTCTTTGCATCCCTAATGCATTGTTTTGTTTCGCATATTTGAAACTTTATAAAAACTAGGGTATGGTGTGGTATTTGTGACCTTCCAAAATTCATAGCCTGAAATCTCAGCCCCTAAGGAGATGGTCTTAGTAAGTGAGGATTTGGGGAAGAAATTAGGTCTTGAAAGCAGACCCCTCATGAAGAGGATGTAAGGAGGATTAGTATACTTACAAAGGAGGCCCCTAGAGAGTATCCCCTTCCATCATGTGAGAAAGCAGAAGTGGCTATCTGTGAATCAGGAGTTGGGTCCACACCAGTCACTGAATCAGCTGTAGAGGTCTCAGGCTTCTCAGCCTCCTGTGAGAAATAAATCTCTTGTTCATAATATTTTTTAACAACACACCAAAACGGACAAAGAGAATGGTATCATGCCATGTGTTCTCTTCTGCAACTTTCTTCTTTCTATGATATATGTGTATTGTAGTATACAGCTGTAATTCTTTAATTCATTTTCTTTTCTTTCTTTCTCTCTTTTTTTTAAACTAGGGACTGAACCCAGGGTGCTGTACCACTCAGCAACATCTCCAGTTCTTTTTGGAGACAGGGTCTCACTAAGTTGCTGGAATTTGTGATCCTCCTGCACCACTATGCCTGGCTCTGTAAATCATTTTCACTGTTATAAAAATAGTCCCTTATGTGTTTATACCGTTTTTTATCAATCCAGTGACCAAGCCACTGAGTTGACTAGTTAGCTAGTTGTTTGACTTTCCAATTTGGAGTTGGAAAAAATTGAAAAGATCTCAAACTGTGCCCTGGTGTATGCAAGCAAGAGATTCCATGGGATTTAATATGTAGGAGGGTATGCAAATAATCAGCCTCATCAATTTCACTTCCACCAACATATTAGAATTCTTTTTTAATTACATCTTCATCAATACTTAGTTCTACAACAATTCTTAATTTTTCCACGAGAGTCTACTTAAAATATTATTTTACTAAAGTTTTAATGTGCATATTTCTGGTCACTAAAACAGTTAAGACATATACACACACAAATATATATATACATATCTGCCACTTCGATTTCTTTTTTTATTAAAAATAGTTAATTAATGAAAACACTATAGGGAACATTAATAGGAAATGGTTGAATAAATTCTAGTAGATCCAGGCAATGGACTTCAATGCAGTCATTTTAAAAATGTGCTTTTGAAGCACATTTGTCTATCTGGGATGTTTCTTTTGATATCGTATTAAGAGAAAACCTACTGTACAGTATTAGAAAATACTTGGAAATTATCTTCTTATTGATTTTCAGGTGTTCTTTGTATATTCTTGATATTCATCTTTAGTCAATTATAATTGTTTAGATATACAGTCAGCCCTCCATCTCTGCAGGTTCTGCATACGCGAATTCAGTCAAGCAAAGATTGAAAAAAAATTTAATTATGTGCTGAGGGTACAGCTCAGTGGTAGAGCATTTGCCTACCATGCACAAGGTCCAGGTTGGATCCCCCACATTGCAAAAATCAAAAAATTGTGTCTAAATTGAACATTTATAGACTTTATTTCCTGCCATTATTTTCCAAACAATACAACAAGCATCTCCATTTCATCTGCACCTTGATCTTGGACTTTCAGCCCCCAACATTTAGAAAATGGAATTCTGTTGCTTAATCTGCCCAAACAGTGTTATTTTGTTATGGGAGTTCTACACATGAATGCCTCTTTATTTCTCAGCAAACCAGAAGTGAATCTGGGTGGAGGAAAGGGTGCCACTGACCATAGGTCACAAGATCTGTGTTGCTGGGGCTAGGACCAGGATCCAGGTCTGATTTTCATGCAGGGTTCCATGTCCTTGCGCAACAACTGTCTCTCCACCTTTGGTTTTTTCCTCCCAGTGTATGTAGATACTCTTCCTGAACACACCCATGATCAATTTCCCCACAGAAGCACCTTCTGCTGCTACCCAGCTCCACCTACAGCAGGATTGGAATAAACTCCTGGGCTTAGTACCCAAAGCCCTGTCAGTTGCACCCTAAGCCAGAGCTTCGCAGACATTAGTGTGCTCCAGAATGACCTGGAGGGCATGCTAACATGTACATTCCCTCCTGGGCCTCGCCTCTAGAGAGCCCTCTTCACGGGGGCTGGGGGAGACCCCCAAACTTTGCATTTCCAACAACTTTCCGAGTGCTGTGAATGCTGCCAAGGAGCACAGCCTCCAGGACCCTCGTGAACTCTCACTTCCAGCCCCGGAACTGCGACTCTTGCCCCATGCACTTGACCCTTTGCCCAGCTGGTCCTGCCACAAGTTCTCCACTGCCAAGTCAGACACTGTGGTCAGATCCAGGGACATCCCAACTCAGGCCAGAGTCGTGTTTGTTTGTGTGCAGAATGATGGGTTTCAATGTGGCATATTCACACACGTAAAAACAGTTTGATGCGTTTCACTCCCTAGTGCCCTCCCACCCTCCCACTCTCCCTCCCTTGCTCTCCTCCTTTATCCTACTGGTCACCCTTCTATTTTCTTTTTCTTTTTTTTTCTTTCCATTATCATTTATTCTCTCATAGGAAGATTAAAAAAAAAAAAAAAAAACTCCAAAAAGCAAAATAACCACACATTGGTCTAGGTCACATTATAAATCCAAGCACTGGTGTGGAATTTCAGTGGAGAGAAGAAAACTTGTAAAAACCCCCCAAAGTCATAAGAAAGTCTTCCAATTTAACTGTCTCTGTTTACCCATCTTTATATACCACCCAAGACCATCGATTCTAGGCTAGTCTGATCTGTAAGAGGGGTCAAAGCAGCCGGAGCAGGCATGGATGGAGGGAAAGAATGAGAACCAAAAGACATCAAGGAGCTGATTTGTTTGAGAAAAGCAGTGGTTCCTCGGGTCACAGCTTCCAGTGGCTGAGATGTAAAATGCCTAAGAGAACAGATCCGTGAATTAAATGGATTGCTTTTTGGGAGGTGAAAGTAGAATGAAGAACATGAGATGACAAGAGTCTGAATTTTTTTTAAAGCTTCAAGGTTTCAACAGAATGTGGATGTATTTGAGCTTTTAAAAAGGATAGAGGTTTTAGAAAGGGCAAAACCAGGGCGCACAAAAGACTGGGGATTCCCATGACCCTTAAGTGCTTCCTGCTCCAGGAAATAAAGTGTCCACTGGAGGTCACACCGACTACTCAGGGCAAACTAATCCATCACCTCCCGAAAGCTTTTCAAACCACGATTTCCCCATTTATTTTGGTCCCCAAGCAGTCGTCTTCTTTAATGGCCTGTAGACTCACTCCCAACTACCCTCCTGGGGGGTAAAAAAATAAAGGAATTCCCCCTAGGCTGGCCCCAGTAACTCAGCAGTAAAGTAAGAAGAAGGGTTGGCAGCTTCCCAGAGACTAAAACAGTTTGAGCCTAAATCTACCTTTCCAAGGATGGAAAATTTATTCAGATAATGTTTGAGAATTCAAATATGCCACAATAGAATAAGAATTAAAAGGTAGAAATCTCACTCTTCCCTACACCTCTACCTCCCCTACTGCCCAAGCCATCCAGACATTTTACCACTGTCATTACCATTTCTTCTAAATGGAGGCCCCTAGGCACTAATCACACAGGCAAGTGCATGGTATTGTAAGAACCCACCACAACTTTTCCATTAAAAAGCTGTAGTCTCTGTCTCTCTGGCTACATTGGTGGTTCTCCGGTAACTTCGATACTTTAAAGGCTGCAGAAGCATGCAAAAGAATTTCATTTCATTTTTTTTAAAAAAAAAAAAAAAGTTAAGAAAGGTCTCCAGGAGATGGTGAGTTTAATTTGTCTTGTGTGGATAGAGGGTTGGAGAGACTAGGAGAAAGCACAGGACGCAGAGGTCTTCTCAGTGTAGTCTTCTCCCTCATTTTCATCTTCACCATCCACAGAGAGAGCGGCATACTTGCTTGAAGAACTGAACTTAGAGGCTGGATTTTCCTCAGGTTTCTTTGGCTCAGGTGCAGATCTGGAGTCTTGACCCTTTTTTCCCTCTTTCCTATCTGACTCCTTCCAGTGATCCTTGTTCCCTCCATCTCCTGGACCACCGCTGGAGTTCCCAGTTTGGCCTTTTGGGACATTCATTCCATCTATTTTATTATCTTCTTTCCTTGTGGGTCCTTCCTCAGATGGCTGAGCTGGAGCTACTTCCCCCCCACCACTTATGGGGGATTGCTGCTCTGTGTCTGAGCTCTGAGATGGAGCAGGAGGGTTAGAACTTCACTTCACCCACGCATTCTCCTTTGGTGGAGGGGCTCGCAGTACCTTTAGAGGCTGATCAGGTTTGGGAGGCTTAGAAGTTGGAGAGTGACGGTCTTCCTCCTTATTGAGTGTCGCGACCCCTCGCCGGCAAGGGAAACACGAGACAGGATTCTTCTTTCAGCAGTTTACTCAGGACCTTTGAATCATGATGAGAAAACAGGAACAAGAGAAGAAAGATCGCGTGCCCACGAGCGGTCGGTCTGCCCTAGCTTAAGTACCCAGCCTTGCCAATGAACCAGCACCACGTGGAGGAGTCTAGTAGGTACAGCGCAGCGGAAGCAGGCCAGAGCCCAGCCCACAGCCCAACAAGGAGTTGTTTAACAACTCTAACCTCTGAGTCATCAGAAGCAGGAAGCCAGCGCCATTTTCAGGGTGCGGTCGCCGGCTCCCAACAATTGAGTGTTTCATTTTCTAGAGGCTTCTCTCTCTCCTTCGTGCATTTCTGCCAGGTGTGGCTGAGGTTCCAGTCTGTGATGACTTCCTGTCCTTGACCGTTCCGGTTCCCGAGTTTCTTCACTTGGCCAGCTTGGGTGTCTCTCCCTAGGCCGCCATTCTAGTTTTGGCTCATCCAACCGGCGCTGCAATTTCTCCTGCTCCTTCTGTAGCCGTTCTTCTACTCCTCTTTCTCTAGCAGCTGTGTCAACAGGTACTGCCCCTCCAAAGATGGAAGCTGCTCGACTGGACTGGGAGGTGCTGTAAGGGACCGGCAAAACGTCGGAGGAAGAGACCACTCATGCAATTAGCAGAAGGGGATTTATTGATCCAGCATGCTGGGGCTCCGTGACCACTCAAGAAGGGAGAGCAGCCCAGAGCCCAGAGCAGGGGTTGAACAATGCTTAAGTACACTTTTTGGGGAGGGCGGGGGCTTTGCATACATCACAGTCTCCTTTAACAAATCACCATACACCGCGGGAAAATCAAACAATAATTCTTAGACTTGATTAGTACATTCATTGGCGGGAACAGGGCTGGCTGGAGTGATAGGTCGTTCCTAAGGAGGGGGTTACATTTAAACTGATTGGTTCGGGCCCTGAATGCCTACGTGACAAGCTGCACAGGGTCTTGAATGCTTATGTGACAAGCTATACAGGGTCCTAGGCTATAAATCAACTAAATGGCCAGTAGGGCATTGTCTTTACTGCCTCAGGAATTTAACCCAGGCTTTGCAGTTTAGAAGCAGGTTTACAATGCCTGGTCCTTTACATTTTAACTCAGGCTTTGCAGCTCAGAAACTTTACCCTTTCAGTGCTAGCAGGGGAATCATCTTCCTTAGGAGTACTCCGAGTCTTTAGATTCAGTTTGGGTCTTTGGGGGGGACCTCTATCATCACGCCTATAATCATCCCGAGAGTAATCATCTCTGGAGCTGTCATATCGGTCTTCATAACGGTCCCCGCCTCCTCTGTAGTCATCCCTTTGGTACCCACTACCAAATGCTCTTCTGCCACTGCCTAACTTGTGATCATAGCCTCTATCATAATCTCTGCTGCCTCGGACATCATAGCGATCCCGGCCCCCATATCCATCCATATCACGACGTGGGCCATCACGATATCCATCTCCATATCCATCCCGATATCGGTCGGAATCATAGCGATCTCCATACTTGTCTCCAAAGCTGTCATCACCTCTTCTAGGCGGAGAGTCGTCAAAGCTGTCTGTGGCAGGTCGGGCTCTCCAGTCGGTGTCTGTTTTGTCAGAATCCCGATTTCTCTCTCGGCCAAAAGAAGGATCATCCCTGTCTTTATCCTGTGCTTGATCAGCCACATCCCCTCGAATTCTCCTGTTACCTAGAGACTCTTCATTGAGACTCAGGGCACTGAGCAGGGAATCCAGGTCCTCACACTCAGCATAACCAAAACCTTTCAACCTCTCTGGATTGCTGGATTCACGTGGTAAACGCATGCACTGATATTTAATCCTCTAAAGAATTCCTTAATGGAGTCTTCTGTCACATCATAGGGCAGGTTCCCTAGAAAAGCAGTGTGGGGTGGCGATTTAGGAAGACGGCTCCAGTCAATATTGGGTTCCCCAGCAGCCGGTGGAGCAGTGGGAAGGATGGAAGTGTCAGTTGGAGGTGCCCTGTACACATCATCATCATGACTCTGCCAAGGGGTTGAAACATCTCCTTCCAGGTCATCTGTTTCATCAGCCCAGCTGACTGGTTTGGGGACATAGGTGCTTCCTCCATCAGTCCCTCCATCCTCAGCCAGAAAGTCTGTAGGGAGATAGTCTTCCCCTTCTTCTTCTTCTTTTTTGTGAGGCGCCATGTTGGAAGAGGGAGGGAGAAGGCAAAGCCACCCTTCTATTTTCATGGCCTCCCTTTCCTCAGGTCCCTGGTTTTTTCCTGTAGCTTCCACATGTGAGGGAAAATAAGGGTAATGTAATAATATGGATACTTCTTTCTTTGGGTCTGGCTTATTTTGCTCAAGATCACAGTCTCCGGGTCATTCATTTCTTGCAAGTGAGATGATTTTGTTGTCCTTTGTGGCTGAATAAAACTCCCTTTAAAGGGCAATCTTCCTGAAGGTTGAAGAGGACTGAAGGGCCCTCCTAAAACACAGAGGTCTGGGCCAATCTCAGACACAGGGCTGCTGTGAGACACTGCAGGGGTCCCCCTGTTTGTATTCAAGTGAACAAAGGAAGCCCAGAGAGGTGAAGAGACTTGCCCAAGGGCACACAGTGCATTAGGTCAGCAGCTGAGCAAGAATCCAGGTCTTCCAGGGGCTGCCACCTGCTCCCCCTGCAGTTTGCTGCCTTGCTTGAGATAAGGGGTGCCTGCCTCCCTCCCCTTTTCTCACTTCCTTTTTTTTTCTTTTGACCTCAGCTGCTCCTTGGCATTACAGCTGTTGCTGAAATAGAGTCACGGGGGACCATAAAACTTGGATAAAGGAGAGAGGAGAGAGGGCAGGGAAATGAGGGAAAGAGATGAGACCTTTGGTGGCCAGGGGAGGAAGAATGGGAAGCCGCCCCAGGCTGTCCAGGAAGCTGGGGGCGGGGCTGCTGCGGGAACCTGCGCACGTGTCCCAGCCCTTGCTCTGACCCAGTGAGGACTCAGGTGAGCCCCCAAAACACAAATCCTCTGAGTCCCAAAGAGGCCAGCCTCTGGCTTCCCTCCAAGTGATCACGTGCCTCAGACCCTGGGGCCCAGTTCCTTGTTCATGGTGGCTTAGTGCCAGCGTCCCACCCCTACAAAGAGGCCAAGAACTGCAGTTCAGCCACAGCTGCAGGCTTTGTCCTGCTTCACCAGAGCCTGGCGGGTGTGGCCCTGCAGGTGGCCAGCTACCCCACAGATAGGCTCCAGGTGGCATTAGGCCCCTGCAGAGCGCAGGTGAGACTAACAGCTGGAGGAGCTCCCAGGACACTGAGGACCTGGCAGGGGAAGGTGAGCCCATCCAGGGGAGCAGGGCTCCTGGAATCAGGATCCACAGCCCCAAAAGGAGCGGCCCCGCCCCTCATGTCACCTGGGGAAAACCTGGACCCTATTCCTGACTGCTTCATCCTGCAGCCGCCAGTCTTCCACCCGGTGAGCAGCTGCCCTCACCTGGGACTTCCTGGGTCTCAGGGATCCTCCCTTTCTCCTGGGCGGACTCCTCCTGCGTTGGGGGGGGGGGGGGAGAGGACCTCAGTCTTGGGCCCAGCTTCCCCAGGACCTGCCCAGGGTTCTGGAAGGCTCTCTTGAGTTTAGCACAGTGGTTGAGCAGCTAACTGAATGTGAGTGACTGCTGGACATTTTAACTTGGTGAAGCCTGGGAGCCGAGGCTGCGCCCTACTGGGCTGGGAGGCCAGCAGGAATGGGGAGTGGGTGGGATCTTTGAAGGGGACCCTGATTAGTAGGAAGGGTAGCCTCATCTCCAGCCTGGAAGGGACAGTTCCAGGGGAACCTCCCAATCAGAGATGGGGGTGGGGGGTCCCTCTCCTCCTCCTCCTGTTCATGAGAACTTGAAGCCAGGCAATGCTTAGAGAAGGCTGCCCCCCACCCCCCCAGGGGACACCCCCACTAGCAAGCACTAATTATCCTTTTCCCTTAATTGGCCCTCTCCTCCCAAGGGCAGCTCAGTTAGTTACACACCCTGCCTGGGCCAGGGAAGTGGAAACCACTGAACTTGAAGCCCTGCTAAGCTGTGGGTGGCCCTGGGCATGCTGACAGGAGGGGGCCCTGGGCTCCTCCCAGGAGCCTGAACAATGGGCTGAGGCAGCTGCACAGGGCCCCAGGGCTACTTGCTTCCCAGGCTGGAGCCTGTCACCAGGAGGCAGCTCTGGGGACTCAGCTCTTTCTGGCTGGTTTGGGCTTCTGTGCACTGCTGGGAGTTGGCAGCAGTGCATGAAGGCGCCCCGGGATGCTGCCCTCTTCTGCTATTCACACTCCTTCTGCCAACAGCTCTGCAGAGACCTCACTGTGCTGGGCTGGGCCTGAGCCCAACAAGGGGAAAGAGCAGGCTTCAGCTCTGGAGGGGCTTGTGACCTCCCAGGGAAAGCAGCCAGCCAGACCCGCTGCACCAGGGCCCAAGGGCCAAGGCAGCCCTGCGGGCAAAGTGCCCTGGGAGGACAGGGGAGGGAAGGAATAACTCAGGCATGAAGTGGATGATGCTGGGAGAAGGCATCATGGTGGAGGGAGGGCAGAGGAACAGCCAGGAGAGGCAGGGGGTTGGGAGAGTGTGGGGGGGTGGGAGGAAGGCCAGGAGAAAGGGACCAGGAGGGCAGCAGGGCCACTGTTAGGTCCCCTTCAGGGCTCCACCTAGGGTCAGCTCTCAGCTCCAACTTGCCATTCTTTCTGCCTCCAGGTCCCACTCTGGCCATTAAACTGTCCCAAGAAACTTCAGTACCAGGCTCTGGGCACCAGGTGGCACTGAGTGAATGACAAGCCTCACTGGGGACACAGCAGCCTGTTGTGTCCTAAGAGCTGGGGACAGCTAGCTGGCTGCAAGGGAACTGAAGGGGCATCCCCAGTGTGATGTAGCTTAGACTCCTCCATGACAGGCAGTTGGCGGAGAATTTCAGAGGGAAGGGCTTTTTCCTGTAAGGACAGGTTCTGTTTGGGGTAGGGAAGTGGAGTTGTCCTGTTTTTCCCTCCCATGCACTGGACATGGGGTCCCTCGGGCCTTCCTCCAATCCGCAATCATGGGTCTCTTCCCTCATTCAGGTGATTCCGTATGTCACAACCATTTTTGGTGGCCTGCATGCAGGCAAGATGGTCATGCTGCAGGGAGTAGTCCCTCTACGTGCCCACAGGTAAGGGGGGGACCAGGGGAGCTGGAGCCCAGCTTCAGCAGCGTCGAGCTGGGGGCTCCTGTCTGCCTTTGGGATCTCTGTGGCCTCTGACAGACAGCACTTTGAGAGCCGCCCCTCCCCTCAGGTTTCAGGTGGACTTCCAGTGTGGCTGCAGCCTGCATCCCCAGCCAGACATCGCCATCCACTTCAACCCTCGCTTCCACACCACCAAGCCCCATGTCATCTGCAACACCCTGCACAGTGGACGCTGGCAAAGGGAGGCCCGCTGGCCTGGCGTGGCCCTGCAGAGAGGGGCCAGCTTCCTCATCCTCTTTCTCTTTGGGAATGAGGAGGTGAAGGTGAATGGAAGGGTCAGGTGCGAGGGGTCCTGAGCTCATTTCCTTGCACCCATCCTTCCCTCAGCCAGTTCCCTGTCACCGTGGTGGGTGGCATTGTGAGGAGAGGACCAAGGAGCTGCCACACCTGGTTCCAGGCTCCCTGCACCCACAGACTGCTGGACATCCATGGAGCCTGGGTCTGGAGAGGCCGCCTCTGCCACATCACAGCCAGCTGACTCCTAGGCCTTTCCTTCAAGGGGAGGGGCAGGGGGTGCTGGGGCTGAACCCAGGGCCCGTGCATGCTGAGCGGGCGCTCTGCCCTGGGCTACACCCTGCCCCTCTGAGCCCACTGATGTCTTCACTCATGGAATCCACCCCCACCCCGTGAGGGGGCACTTTGTCCATCCCCATCTTACAGCAGCTGCACAGGACAGGGAGAGGGCACTTGTCCACTGGCCTCTGAGATGGACGCCTGCCAGGAAGATGAGAGGGTCTTCAGACAGCTTAGGCGGGAAGGGCGAGAGGGACTGAGGATAGGACAGCACCGGCCTCTTCAGCCTCGGTGTCCTCCCTGTCAATGGGGACAGCGATGATGCTCTGGGCCTGCCGAGGAGAGGGGCTTCCTCGGGGACAGGGACGGGCACTGACGGGACCAGCTCTGCCATCTACCAGCTCTGTGACCTTGGAAGCTCTCTTAAACTCATCTGTAAGTGTCCTTACGCTGCAGAGCTGGTGTGGAGCCACAGAGGGAGTCTCCAGGTAGAGGTGGCTGCAGAGCTTGGGACACAGTGATGAGCCCAGCCAAGCTCAGCTGCTGCTGAGCCTGGTGCTGTCTGCCTCTCCAGGTGAGTGTGAACGGACGGCACTTTCTCCACTACCGCTACCGGCTCCCACTGTCTCGGGTGGACACCCTGGGCATATTTGGTGACATCTTGGTGAAGGCCGTTGGGTTCCTGAATATTAGTGTAAGTTCCCTTGGGGCCAAGGCCCGGGGTCTTTGTCTCTGCCTTCCTCTGACTCCTGGGCAGACCTGGGACCCTCTCACTTACCCCAGAGCAGCAGACAGAGGAGGCCTGTAGGTCAGAAATAGCCCAGGTGTCCTATGTGAGGGAGGTGCAGGGGAAGGTGACAGTAGAAAGGGAGGCCAGGAGTGGTGGCAGGAGTCCGTGCTGGCTGTGGGGTCTGGTTTACACTAGGAGCTAAGGACAGAAGGAAAGAACCGGCATGTGGGGCCCAAGCAGGCTGAGCTCACCTGCTCTGTCATTCCCTCCCGATGGATTTAAAAATGCAGATCTTTGGGACCTGTCACCAGAGTCTCATTGAGTAAGTCTTTGGTGGCCTAGAATTGGTAGGTTCAACATACCAGATTCAGGAGCCACTGAGGAGCTGTGTGGGAAGCAGGGCAGGGCAGGTGGGGGCCAGATGAGTGGCTCCTGGGCTTGTGGTGGTCTGAAGAGTTGTTTTCCTCTCTCTCTGGACAGCCATTTGTGGAGGGCAGCAGAGAGTATCCCACTGGATACGTGAGTCTCTGGGGGCAAGGTTGGCCTTTTGGTTGGACAAGACTCATGGGGTCAGCCTCTTCCTCCCCCTGCATGAACTGCAGCCACACTGAGCCTAGCTGGCCCCCCTCCTGCTGTGGTTGTCATGGATAGGACTGGCTCCTGTCAGCCCAAGGACAGCCTGGATGTGGCTCTCCCAACCCTTCTCCAGGGCCAGCCTAGGGAGGATGGGGGGTGGGCAGCTGGCAGGAGGTGCCAGGATCCATAATTCCCACTGGGAGATGACTTCTGCTTAGAGCTTTCAATCCTCAGAGTGACCCTGAGAGGTGGCTGGGGTTGGTCTTGTGTGACAGAAGGGGAGATGAAGCCCATGAATTGGTCAAGGTGTGGGATGACTGACCCACTGGCCAGCTCTCCCCCATTTCCCCAGAGCTTGTGGGCCTCCGGATGCAGGAGGATCCCACTGGGGCTCCAGTCGCTCACCTGCTGCTGTGAGAGACACAACCCCAAAGCATCCCCAGTGTGGAAGGATAATGGCAAGAGGGTCCCTCCCAGCCCATGACCAAGGGTTTCCTTGTGCCCCTTTCTTTCCTGACAGCCCTTCCTGCTGCAGAGTCCCAGGCTGGTGAGTGAAGCTCCTTCCTTGTGTCCCCTGGAGGTGTGGCCTCTTCTGGGCTCCCTCGGGCCTGGGAAGACACCTGGGTAGGAGGCCAAGGAGCTCCCTGTGGTGGGAAATGCCCTTGGTCTCAGGATTTCCCTTGCTCTACCACGCGGCCTGCGCAATGGTTTCATTAATGAGGTTCTAGGCATAAAGTTAGTTAGAAGAGATCGAAATAAAACACACAGACTCAGTTACCTTATTTCTATTGCTAGGTCCGAGACGGCTCCACTCTCTGGTTCGCTCCTCTAGCCGCCCAGCAGGGCAGCAAGGATTACTCAGGGCTAGCAGGAGAGAGAGAGAGTAAACACGCCTGGGAGTAGCCTTTTATCAGGGAGCAAGAGATTCATGGGAGAATTCCATCCAATGAAGGTTGGGGGGGGGGGGCTGCACTCCAAGGTCAGGGTCAGTGATTGGGTCCCCGGGGTCAGTGGTCAGGCACACCCCCACACGGATGGGCTCTCTCATCAGGAAAGGGCCGGGAAAACTTCGACACAGCCAAAGTGCCTCAGACCCTTAACAGGAGTCACCCAATCACGTGTTAGAATGGCTTCCCACACCTTGCTTTATGGGAGCCTGCAAGGTGTGGTTGGGCCAGGCAGCTGCAGCTGAAACTCCACCTTCATTAGACCTTTTCTCCATTTATTCTGCAAAAAGATATTTGATGTCCTCTGTGCCAGGCCAGTGCCAGGCTCTATGACAGAGGGACAAGCTGGTCCTAGCCCTCCATGCAGCCACTGCAGCTCAGGACCCAGCCATGGGAGAAGCACATGATGCTCAGACACTGGAGCACTGAGCTCAGCCTGGAGGCAGGGGAGGCTCTCAGCAGGCCAGCAGCAGGGGTTTAGTAATGAAGAGAGCTGCACTTCCTGCTGCTAGCCCATGGCAGAAACTCACCTGTCCCCGTGCGCTTCCATGGCCCCTGACAGTAGCCCTCGCAGCTGTTCCTAGAGGCAGGAGACCCTTCCAGAGCTTCACAGCCAGCCATCCCCTTGTTCCTTCAGCAGGTGCCCTGCTCACGTGCTCTTCCTCAGGGCCTCTGGCCGGGGCAGGTCATCATAGTTCGGGGAATGGTCTTGCAAGAGCCAAAGGAGTAAGTATCCAACCAAACATCACCTCCTTTAACCTCCCAGCACTGCCACATCACCCCTTCTTACAGATGGGAAGGCAGAGGAGCAGCAGGTAAGGTGCCCAAGGTCACAGAGTTTATGAAGGTCAGGCTGGGACCAGCAGTCCCCCTTGCAGTAACATCTTCTCTCCTGGTGCCTCTGGTCAAGCCACCATCCCTACATCTGGATACCAGGGAAGACACAGACAGAGACCCAGAGAGAGGAAGTGGCCTCCCAGAGTGACACATGCTTGGTTTAGCAAAGAGCCAGAACACCCCAGAGAGGAGGGCTAGCTAGTACTTGGAAGCCAGAACTGGGAGCCACACCATTACTTGCACTTCCTTGCTTGTCCTCCAGGGGGCGCTCAAGTCCTGACGGTCTGCTCAAATCTAAATAGACAAGGGCCTGCCTGCCTACCTGGAAGAAAGGTATTGGATGTTATGGCTTTGGGAAACCAGACTGCTGGCACACTTACTACCTGTGCAAACTTAGGGCAGTGACTCTTCCTCTCCATGCCTCAGTTTTCTAATTATTTAACTTTTTTTTTTTTTTTTTTAGTTTTAGTTGGACATAATACATTTATTTTTATGTGGTTCTCAGGATCGAACTCAGGGCCTTGCTCGTGCTAGGCAAGTGCTCTACCGCTGAGCCACAACCCAAGACCCAGTTTCCTTATTTTTAAAGGAGGTATTGATTTTTACACTGACTTCAGATTGGTTCTTTTTAAAAAATAAGGTTTTTTTCTTAGTTGTTGATCGATCTTTACTTTATTTATTTATACATGGTACTGAGAATCAAACCCACTGCCTCACACATGCCAGGCAAGTTTGCTACCACTAAGCCATAGTCCCAGCCCTCAATTTGGTTCTTAAAATAGTACCTGACCGGCGGTAAGTGCTCCACAGCGTGGGAAGCAGTGAAGGGGAGTGGGGGCACCATCCTCTCCACTTTAGGCTTAATTTTCATTTATTTTTAACTCCTTGATGGTGCTACACCCTGCCATGAGTGCTCCTGGTCACACATAAGAAGCTGGCATGAAGCACATCGTGGGTAGCAGGGCCTTGCAGAGCCAGGAGAGACTCTTGTACACTGTGTGTGCTTGGGAATGTCACTGCACCTCTGCTTCTGAGTTTCCCTATTAGATAAAGGAGAATGTTAATGTCAAGGTGATGGGAAATGATCAGGTGCTCCAAGATCAGGACCACACCTCCCTCCTCAGACCTTTGAGGCATGTGGCCCGGTTCATATCCTGTCTCCAGATCATGTTGTTGTTATTAGTGTCACAGCAAATAACCTAAATGCCATTTCCCAAGGGCCGTGAATGCACATGTCCTCAGAGGTCAGACTGGCCACATGAGTAGGGAGGACCAGAGTGGGAAGGGTGTGAAGTGGGAAGAATATTTCCAGGGGCCCAGTCACACCAGATCCTCTGGTGAGTTCTAAAGAGAAGTTGAAAACCCTCTTTTACATAAAGTCTATTTTTCAATATGGAGTGAATTTGGAATTGGAGAGTACTGTGCCCCACAGAACCTTCCTCCAGGCCCTCCAGCTGTGCCCCTGGGCATCCTTCAGCACCTTGCCTCCAGGCTCCTTCCCAACACTAAGCCCTTGCCTTCTCCTCTCCAAAGCTGGAAACACCTGCGGCCCTTTCCTGGTGGGGATCCATGGAAGTCCCAGAGGCCCTCCCCAGGAGACTTCTAGGACTGCCCCCCACCCCCTGCATCCCGTCTCTTGCCCTCAACTGCTTCTGCTGGGATCCAGCCCACAGCAGCTGCAGGGCTGGTGCTTCAAAGAGGGTCCCTTCAGAAGTCATGGAACAGAGTCTGGGGGTGCTATTGAGAGGAAGATGTCAGGCACAGAATGACCAGCCCCCCAAAACCTGGAGTCATGAGTCCTGGTCCACGTCCCAGTCTGAGGCCGCACCGTTGTTCCTAGTAAAGCAGCCAGTCCCCTGGCTTGCTGTCCTCACCACTGCAGTGGGCTCCTAAACCTCTCAGCTCAGGCCCTCAGTGAGGATTAAGGCAAAGGCAAACCCTGGCTCCTGTAAGACCCCTACTGTGCTGCAGGGACTACCTAGTCTTCAGGTACATTACCTTCTGGGTTCCTACTTGTTCTCTGTGTGTGTGTGTGTGTGTGTGTGTGTGTGTGTGTCCTTCAGAGGTAAATTTTGTATTATGTAATAATAGTTTCAAATGAAAGGTATCATTTCAGTACTGACTGTGTGCCAGGCACTGTTCTAAGTAACACTTTACATGTATTAACTCATTTAATTCTAACAACAACCCCAGAAAACAGACACAGCACTGTTACCATTCCTAAATTTCAGTAAGTGGGCACAGAGACATTAAGTGACATGCTCTTGATCACAGGACTAGATAGCAGCAGGGTTAGGGTGGAACTGCCCCAGCCTGGCTCTAACCACTAGGCAGCTTGCACATATTGAAGACAACACTTGACACAGAATTAAACACACAGTAAAGGTCAGCTACTATTGTTATCATCATGATCCCCCATTTTCAGGAGAAGGAATTGAGGCTTAGGCCAGGTAACACCCCTGACCTCCAGTCAGTAGACAGCAACCCAGGGATTCAAACTCAGGTCTAAGCCTCCTGTTCTCTCCACTCCTCTAAGCTGTGGTGGGTGCCAGGATCCAGCCCTGAGCCTGTGGGAGGAGCCCAGCCCTGGATTCTGAAGCCTCTTCCCACAGCCCTGCTGCTCCCTCAGGGTGTGCCATGGCCTGAGGGCAATGGAGGCCAATCCCCTTCTCTGGCCTGTTCCTGCAGGTTCACTCTGAGCCTGAGGGAGGAGGCCACCCGCACTCCGGTGATGCTCAGGGCGTCCTTCACAGACAGAACTCTGGCCTGGGTCTCACGCTGGGGATTCAAGAAGCTCATCTTGGCCCCCTTCCTTTTTCACCCCCAGCGATTCTTCGAGGTGGGTCTGATCCAAGCAGCCACATCCCTCCAGGAGGGAGAGCACAGCTCAATTCCCAAAGTGGTCGGGGACTGGGGCATGTCCTGGCAGGTAGATGTCATGGGGCCAGGAAGCCAGGCCGGCCCAGCAGAGGGTGCATCTAGGCATTGGCCCTCAGCCCTCCACGCTGATGCCCAGGTTCCTGTGCCCAGAAACTGGCATGATGAGTGCAGGTGGGGCCCAGCGTCCTTTTGTTCAAAAGCTTCCCTGATGATTCCCACAGGCGGCCAGAGTGGAAAACCGCTTCCTGAAGCCAGCCCAGTTGTAGAAGGTCACCTAGGCCCAGGGTCAGTGAAGAGCTCTGTGGAAGGCCACAGTGCACTGGTGACAATCTAGGTCTTCCTCCAAGGGAAGAGGGTCTTGATGGGCAGCACGGCAGGCAGGAAGGGAGGCTCTGCCTGGAGTCCCACACCCACTCAGGCCCTCCTCACCAGGTGCTGCTCCTGTGCCAGGAGGGAGGGCTGAAGCTGGCACTCAATGGACAGCCGCTGGGGTCCACCAGCCTGGACCAGCAGACCCTGGAGAGGCTGCGGGAGCTCCGCATCAGTGGAAGCATCCAACTCTACTGTGTCCACTACTAAGGAGGATTCCCAGGGGACCCCGGCCAGAGAGAGGACGGCCTGTCCACTCCCAGGGCCTGTGGTGGGGCCCCACTCTGCTGCCTTCATTAAACTGTCCTCCTGTCACCATCGTGTCAGGCCTGGTTCACTTCCGGGTCACAAGCCTAACTCTGCAGGGGAGCTGGGGGCCCATAGCAGAGGAGGCACTGGGTGTAAAGGTGGCCCCAACTCTGCTCCTACACCAGGGGCCCGGATGGGGCTCCATCTTCCTTCAGGGCCTAGAGTCCACTCAGGCGGACAGGTTCTGTGGCCTAACACGAGGACTAAAACACACACTTTAAAGAATTCAGACATTGTTTTCACTCTTATCTAGAGGTTCTGGGGAAGTGGCCCCTCCTCCCCTGGAAGTTCCAGGCCTTGTCTTCGACATCACTCTGCCATGCCCAGGGCACAGGCATTGGCCTGTGGTTGGAGCTCTGCTGCTGCCCTGTCTAGGTTTCAGCCACTGCGAAGCCAAGGAGAGACAAGACGCCCTGATTTCATAAGCCCAGGATTGACCCACACCATCTACTCTCCCAGTGCATGGGCTCACAGAGCCTCAGTGACACGCAGCACAGCTGCTCATGATTTTGGCCAAAGTAAGTCACAGGGCCACACTTCAGAGAAGCACACTAACAACCAGCCCAGAAAGGGAGAGAACCCCATGTCTGCCAGTCAGCCACAAGGTCCATAGCTCCTGAGTACAGTCACGTGCCGCAGAAGCACATGTCAGCCACCTGGGTGCACAATCCACGGAGGTCCCACGAGATTGTCTCCCAGGCTGTGCCCGTTGTGCTGGACCATCTGGGTTTGTGGGAGGACACTCTGTGGTGTTCCCACCATGACAGAATTGCAAACAATGCATTTCTCGGAGCTTGTCCTCATCATTAAGTGACACGTGACTGTATTTTGCAGATTAAATAGAACAGGGAAAAAAAGGAAGGATATAGAGAATTTGAGTCATATAATCAAACAGCTGAGGTGAATAAGTACTTTTAAGACTTGGTACCCTCCACACAGAGAGCAATGCTCTCCACATCCTGCCCTGTCTCCACTTTCCAAGGCTGGCCAGGAAAAATCTTAGTACATTCCCCAGAGCAGAGATTCCATAGCAAATATGCCCTGATTATAGTCCAGCAAAACTTGAAATCAATGAGAAAGATAACTGACAAGTGGCCACCTAGAAACTGAGGCACAGGTTTCTGGATAAGGTCCAGGTCAAAGAGGAGAAGATAAAGGGGTGGAAGAGCCAGGGACAGGAAGATCCCCAGGCCCAAGAAAGCAGGGAGCAGGCAGCTCAGCCCCACCCAAGCCTGCTGAGCTGGGCACAGAGCCCGTCCTGGTTCCTTATCCCCTTAAAGTAAGCCTTACAACACCATAGGCCTTCCAGATGTCCTCAGCTGTTTTTGACCTTTTAATTCTCCACAAAAATGTTTGGAGTAAACTTGTCAATTTCCACTAAGTTTTTCTTTGTTTGGTTTGGTTTTTCTTTTGGGTTAGAATTGAATTGATTGTGTGGACTTTGGGGACAAGGGGACTCTGCATCTCTACATTGGTTCCTTTCAATCATAAACACAGTGTCTCTCTCAATATATTGAGCTCATCTTTTATATCTTTCAATTAGGTTGAATAAGTAGGTGAATAAGTACTTTTAAGACTTGGTATCCTACACACAGAGAGCAGTGCTCTCAATATCCTGCCCTGTATCCACAATGGCACAATAGTCATTATATTTATGCTCAGGCCCTTTATAGTTTTTTACTTGTACATTATAGTTATTCATAATCTCGGGGCTCATTCTGACACGATCATAGAAACACAGAACACAATTTGCTCTACTCCACCCCCAGGGCTTCCCCTTTCCCTCCTCCCCTCCCTTCCCCTGTTCCCTTTCCTCCACTCAACTTCCTTCTATATAATTATAGATTTTTTTTCTTTTTAAAATTTGTACTTCGTTGACACTGATACAAAAATGTACCTGATTTATGCATAATTGTCTTATTTCTAGTAAAGTTGCTGGATTCTTTTAGTACTTCAAAAAGACAACCATAACACTTGCAAAAAAATTGATTTCTGATTTCTTCCTTTAATCATATCTCACACACCCACAGTCTCCCCCTCCGTCCTCCTTCCTCCTCCTCTCCTAAATGTACTACATTGGCCAGAACTCCCCGACCAGTGTTGAATAGAAGGCCTGTTAGCCAGTTTCCTTGATCTGTTCCTGACTTTAGGGAAATATTACTAATATTCCACCATTTAATATGGTGATCATGATAGGTTGGGGATAGAAACAAGTTTTAGGGCAAAAATTTTTGGCTTTTTCTTAGTTCATTAGCAGATTTTTTTTCTATTTTTTTTTTTAAATGAAGAATGAGTGTCAAGTTTTAATGGATATCTCCAGCATTTGTTGATATGATCATGTGTGGTTTTTCTTCCTTAATCTGTTAATGAGATGAATCATGGTAAGAGGATCAAAGACCTAGAGGTAAGACCAGAAGCTTCGTGACTGCTAGAGGAAAACACAGGAGAAACGCTCCAGCTACAGGTGCCGGCCAGCACTTCCTGAATAGGACTCCTCTAGGTCCAGAAATAACAGCATCAAGCATCACCGGATGCATCAAATTAAACAGCTTCTGCACAACAGAGGAAGCGATGGGGGTGGGATGGGAGCAGGACTCCGCCAGCTGCTCCTCTCATCAAGGATTGCCATCAGAGAATATAATGAACCCCAAAGACTCAAAAAAGAAAAAAATGATACTAACCCATTCAATACACAGGCAGATGAAGTGAACAGACATTTCCATAAAGAAATCCAAAAGGCCAACAATTCCATGAAAAAAAAAAGTCCACCAATTGTAGCCATCAGGGCAATGCAAAGGAAGACCACACTGAGATTCCATCTGGCCCCAGTGGGAATGGCAATCATCATCAAGAACTCAAACAGTAATAAATGCTGGTGAGGATGTGGGGGAAAAGGAATCCTTACACACTGTCAGTGTACCTGTTGGAGAATATTTGGGTTGTTTTCCTTTGGGGGCAATTATGGGTAGAGCTGCTGTCAACATTTGTGGATGACTTTATGTGAAGAAGTTTTCAGTTGTCTATAGTAGACACCTAGTTAGGGTGCGTGGGCTCTCTTGTCCAGCGAGGAGGTCCATGGAACAGGGTAGAGGAGAATGTGGCTTCAGAGTCACTATTCAAGACCTCTGGAGACCAAGCAGGAAGCAGGTCTGATTTTACTGTGCAGTTACCATGTGTATATACTCGGGCAGTAGCTAAGCAGATTTCAGGCACCACCAATGCAATTTATGGCCAACTGTCCTTGTAGCAACCAATCGAGGAACGGGCTGTGGAGCAAGCACAGGGACTACAACACATGGCCTCATGCCCAGGGCTGTGCCTATCGGGTAAGCAGTCTGCCGCTCACATGCCTAGCAAGAGGGCAGTGGTTTGCCACTCAGACACCCTTAATGTATGCCATGTATGCAGTACTCCCTGCACTTGTCCCCACCTTAGGGAATCGCTGGTCATGTGGTAAATGTACATTTAACTTTATAGTTTTAAAAAAACCTACCAAGCTCTTGTCCAGAGTTGTTCCAGTGTGACTGCCTGATTGTGGATTCCCATCAACAATGCCTGCCATTTCCATTTGTTCCACATCCTCTACTGCACTTGATCTTGCCAATATTTTTTATTTTAGCCATTGAGTATGTCTATAAGGGTATCTCACTGCAGTTTAAACTTGTATTTCCCTATGGTTAAAGATGTTGAGCATCTTTTCATGTGTTAATCTGCCATCCTTTATTCTCTGAGGAGAATTCAATTCTTTCCTCATATTTTAAAATTGAATTGCTCAAAGATCTAAAGAAACATTCTTCAAAAGAAGACATGCAAATGATTGGCAATATATTGAAGAATGTTCAACATCCCTAGCAATCATGAAGTTACAAACCAAAACTATGCTGAGATTTCATCTCACCCCAGGTAGAAGGGCAGTCATCAAGAATTCAAATAATGATAATTGACAGTGAGGATGTTGGCGGCGGGGCAGGAAGGCACATTAACGTGTTGTTGATGGGGCTGCAAACTCTGCAACCACTCTGGAAAGCAATATGGAGATTCCTCAAAAGACTAGGAATGGTACCACCATACGACCCAGCCATCCCACTCCTTGGTGTTCATCCTGAAGAACTTAAAACAGTAAACACAGTGATACATGCACACCAATGTTTACAGCAGCACAACCCATGATAAACAAGTTACAGAACAACCGAGGTGCCCTTGAATAGATGAATGGATAAAGAAAATGTGGTTTATATTTACACAATGGAGTTCTATTCAGCCATGAAGAAGAATGAAATTATGTCATTTGCTGGTGAAGGGATGGAACTGGAGAACATCATGCTGAATGAAAAAGGCCAGACTCAGAAAGTCAACGTTCAAATGTCTTTCCTCATCTGCAGGAACTAAAGAGAAAAAAGGGATGAAAAAAAGGGGCTCTTATGAACACAGTAGAGTAGAAGCAAGGGACACAGGAAGTGCGGGGAGGGGGAGGGAAAGACAAAGAACTGGGGAATGAAATCTACCAAATTATACTAGGTGCATGTGTGATCATACCATAATGAATTCTAATGTTTACATAATTATAATGAAGCAATTAAAGTGAATAAATAAGTAAACTAACGGAAGACCAGGAGAGCAGAGGAAAGAGATCACGGGGAGGGGGGAGGAGGGGGGGAGGGGGGAGGAGGGGGGAGGGGGGAGGAGGGGGGGAGGGGGGAGGAGGGGGGGAGGGGGGAGGGTTTAGTGCTGGTGACTGAACTGGAGAAACGATGTTATGTGCATTTGTGGAAATGTCAAAATGTATGCTAGTATGCATAGGCAGTTAAATATAAAACAAAATAATTGAATTGTTTGTTTTCTTGGGATTGACTTTCATGAGATCGGAATATATGATGTTTAAAAGTCTTTTTTCAAATATGTGATTTGTAAAAAGTTTCTCTCCATCTTGGATTATCTTTTCGTTCTCTGGTGTCTTTCTGATCTATCCACTAATCTATGCACCCGTCTCCTTGCTAGGACCACTGTCTCGACTCCTCTAGCTTCGGGATAACTTAACGTTGGGTCATGTAATGTTCTATCTTTTTATTCTTTTTTTTTTTTTTTTATTGGTCGTTCATAACATTACATAGTTCTTAATACATCATATTACACGGTTTGATTCAAGTGGATTAAGAACTCCCGCTTTTACCCCGTATACAAATTGCTGTATCACATCAGTTACCCTTCCATTGATTTACATATTGCCTTTCTAGTGTCTGATGTATTCTGCTGTCTGTCCTATTGTCTACTATCCCCCCTCCCCTCCCCTCCCCTCCCCTTTTCTCTCTCTACCCCTTCTACTATAAATCATGTCTTCCATTTGTATTCTCTTGACTTACCCCTCCTTACCTCTTATATGACATTTTGTATAACCCTGAGGATCGCCTTCCATTTCCATGCAATTTCCCTTCTCACTCCCTATATTTTTATTCTTATTTTTCAAAATTATTATAACTTCTTGCTGCTTTGCCTTTCCATACACACTTTAAATCATCTTGTCCAGGACTATAAATCATTCTGTGGGGTTTTGTTTGGCATCTCACTGGCTCTGTGAACCAACCTAACAAGAACTGACCTTCCTGGGATGGGTCTTCAGATCCAGGAGGTGACGTGTCTCTTCCTTTACTTAGGTCTTTGCTTTTTTTCAATCAGAATTTTGAATTTTCATTATACATGTGTTGTTGGATTTATAGCTAAGTATTTAATTTTTCAGCTGTTTACAGTTAGCTGAAGGTTTTTGTTGATGACCTTTAATAAGTTGAGGAGGTGAACTTCTAGTTCTAATTTGCTGAGATTTGTTTTAGGGCATTAGGTGACACCCCACCAATTGTATTTTTAATAGAAAAACAATAGTTTATTATCATTTCATTATTTTATGTAGTCATTAGTCCATTATAACTATATATACAGTAGGGTTCATTGTGACATATTCACATACGTACATGACATAATTCCCCAGTATTTCTTCCCTCCTGTTTTATTTCCCCTCTACTTTTCAGGGCTTCTTCTACTTATTCACATATATTTTTATCCATTGATTCTCTAATTTTTTAAAAATCATGAGTGAATGTTGAATTATGTCAAAGGCTTTTTCTGAGTGGATCAAGGACCTAGGAATTAGAACAGAGACTATGCTTATAGAGGGAAAAGTAGGCCCAAATCTTCATCATATCAGATTAGGCCCTGGCTTCTTTAACAAGACTCCTAGAACATAGGAAATAAAATCAAGAATCAACAAATGGGATGGATTCAAACTAAAAAGCTTCTTCTCAGCAAAAGAAACAATCAATTAGGAGAAGAGAAAGCCCACAGTTTGGGAGCAAATTTTTGCCACACGTATGTCAGATAGAGCACTAATCTCCAGGATATATAAAGAACTCAAAAAACTTAACATTAACAACAAAATAATAATAATAAATAAACGGGGTAAGGATCTGAACAGAATACTTTCTTTCTCTCAGAAGAAAATATACAATCCATCAAAAAGTATATGAAAAAATATTCGACATCTTTAGTAATTAGAGAAATGCAAATCAAAGCTACTCTAAAATTTCATCTCATACCAGTCAGATTACAATTATCAAGAATAAAAATGACAATAAGTGTTGGCAACAATGTGGGGGGAAAGGCACACTCATACATTGCTGGTGGGACTGCAAATACTCTGGGAAGTAGTATGAAGATTCCTTACAAAACTTGGAATGGAACCACCATTTGACTCAGCTATCCCACTCCTCAGTCTGTACTCAAAGGACTTAAGAACAGCATACTACAGTGACGCAGCCAATTTAATGTTTATAGCAGCTCAATTCATAAAAACTGTGGAACCAACATAGATGCCCTTCAATAGATGAATGGATAAAGAAACTGTGGTATATATACTCAATGGAATATTACTCAGCATTAAAAGAGAATAAAATTATGCATTTGCAGATAAATGGATGGAGATGGAGAATATCATGCTAAGTGAAGTAAACTAATCCCCAAAACCAAAGGCTGAATGTTCCCTCTGATAAGTAGATGCTGATCCGTAATGGTGGGGGGGTGGTGAGAAAAATGGAGGAACTGTGATTGGGCAAAGTGGGGGGAGAGAAGGAGGCCTGGGAGCAGGAAAGATGGTGGAATGAGGTGGAATCATTACTTGAGGTGCATGTATGACTGTACATTTGGTAAGACCTACATCGTGTAACCAGAGAAATGAAAAGTTGTGCTGCAATTGGGTACAATGAATCAAAATGCATTCTGCTGTCATGTATACCTAATTCGAATAAATAAATAAATAAATTGTTAAAAAAGAATTTAACGGAAGAACACCTGGATCAGAAAGGAAAGGGAAATTAAAACGGCTAATTGCTTTGCCTATTTCAAAATAACATTTTTTAGAAAAGAAAAGAAAATTGCTTTTTCTACATCAGTTTATATGAGCATATGACTTTTGTCCCTTACATTGTTAATATGGTATCATTGAATATTTGATTTTTCATGATCAAATCCTTTGTGTTCCTGGGATACACTACACAGGGTCCTGGTGTGGTGTTATTTTGAAAAGAGCTGAGTTTGATCTGCTTTTTTTTTTTTTTTTTGAAGATTTTTACATCTGTGTGCACAAGAGATGTTGATCCCCGGTTTTATTTTTTTTAATACTCAGTTTTCAGATTGGAATCTGTAAATGGATGAGATGAAGTGTTCCCTTCTCTGTTCCCTGAGAAGATAACATGGAATGGGACTGTTCCCTCCTCGTTTGGCTGGGACAGCCATCTAAATCTGGATCTTTCTTTTGGAGCAGCTACAGGCAATACTTGCAGAACTATGTAGAGCATCTATTTCTTTTAGAACCATTTTGGTCATTGGTGATTTCTAAGAAATTAGTCCATTTAATACCACTTCTTAAATTTTAATTATGATATTATTTTATTCTCATTTAATATCTGCCAGACCTTTTCTGAAAGCCCCTCCTTCACTCTTAATATTGCTAATTTGTGTCGTTTTCCTTTTTGCCTCTGTCGGTCTCACTAGAGGGTTATTGAATGTTCTTTTAGAAGAACCAGCTTTTGGCATTACCGAATTTCTCTATTGTTTTCTGTTGCTCACTTTATGGATTGCTGCTCTTAGCTTCATTGTCCCCTTCCTTCTGACCTGTTTTTGCACTTATTTATTCTTTTCTAATTTCTTCAGTTGGAAACTCAGTATAATGATTTTCAGTTTTCTTCTCTTCTAAAATACGCATTTCGTTCTAAAAAGTTCCTTCTCGGTACTTCTCTAGCTATAACTCACAAATGCTCATACTCTGTATTGTGATTTGGGGTCATTTACAAACATTTTCAATGTCCATGGAGACTTCTTATTTGACACAGGGGTTATTTAGAAGTGTGGTATTCAATAGCAAGTGTTGGAGATTATTCTTATATTCTTCTGTTATGGAGTTCTAGCTTAATCTTATCTTTGTGAGAAAGTATATGTTGGATGATTATAATTTTTTAATTTGTAAGTTTGGGTTTTTTTTTTTCCCCCATTACCTAGAACAAGAATGTTCTTGGGCACTAGAAAGGAGCTGTGTGCTCTGCTGTTGCGGGTGAAGTGTTCAGTGAATGTCAGTTAGGTCCGAGGACTCGGTGGTTTTGCTGGGTTCTACTAGGTCCTCAATTGGTTTCCTCCCGTGGGCTGCATCAGTTATACAACAGGAAATTCAAGTCTCCAACTGCAGTTTCAGTTCTCAGATCTTTTGGACCGCACCTGTTTTGAAACTGTGAATGCCTACACACTTGGGATTATATTTTATGCACAATGATTTAACATACCAGGCCAGAGACAGGCATTCCTAGAAAGACATACTTACAAGGGTGGCTTTGAGCTGAGTCTGGGAACTTCGAGGGGAACAGTTGCCTGCACTAGTATAAACCTGGCCCCAAGGGATCGGAATGACTCATTGCTCCTAAACCCTCTGCATGAGCAATGGTCTACGCTGAACACTGCCTGCCTTCTGGGAGTCCAGAGCTTCAGTACGTGTCAGGCAGAGAGGAACTAACCACACAACTCTCCCTGGACTAAAACCATAGATATCTACACCCAGGATGTTCTTGGGTAGAAAACCCTCCACACGTGTTATCACAACTCACTGATGTGGAGTACAGGGATCCTCAACTGTTTGAATGCACTGAAGAGGCTCGTGGAAGCTCTCACCTGGCTTCCTCAGGACGTCTCCCCACGGGCCTTTCCCTCCTGCGATTCTTGCTCTGTGTCCTTTGCCTAAATAAATCTTAGTTCTGGGTACAACCATATCACCACAACAGGAGGAAGAGGGGTGAATCTCTCCTTGTGGAGGTGCAGGGGTTGGGGCTCAGAGGGTGGAGTGATGTGCTCAGGTCACTTGTGTGCAGAGGCTGAGCTGGACCCTCCCCTGCCTGTAGCCCTCATGAGTCACCCCAGGGCCTCCCTCTGCTCCTCGTTCCCGCCCTGTCCTCACTCTCAGCACTCCACCCAGGGCACCGCAGCATCACGAATCAATTCTTTTTCTATTCCTCTTCCCTCTTCAGGCCTGATCTCATGAATGAGTTCTCCCTCCCCAACCCTTATTCTAGGCTCCCCAATACCAAAAGATGGGTCATCCTAAGTCCTCCCGCTACCCCACATTTCCTCCCTCAGCCCCATGGCCCACATTGCTGCCACTTCCAATCCCAAAGTTCAGTCCCTGCAGACCCCAGGAGACTCTCCCGATCCCTTTCCTCCTCCACCTCCTGTCTACTAACTTAATCAGGGCAGTTCCCTTTCTGCTTCCACTACCCCCATAGCCTCCTGCCAGCTTCCCCACCTCCCGTCCCTGCTGCCCCTACCCAGTCCCCCAGACCACATGCCCCTCCTCACCAACACTTCCTCCCTCCCTCCCCTCCCTGGGCTCTGCCCCAGGTCCACCCAGGGCCTCGACCTCCACTCACCTCGTGCTCCCTCTGGCCTCTGCTTTTCTGCACCCCTGGGTCTCCCTGGCCAAACCCCCTCCCCATGCCCACTCCCCCTCTTCCCATTCCCATCCAGACTCCTTCCCACCAGGTGCCTCACTGCCCTTCTGGCTCAGTTGGTCCTCTCTGGGACCAAGGTTACAGAGTCCATCATGCAGGATCAGAATGGGCCACAATTCCCTGCACCTGTCTGAGCTCCCTCCAGCCTCCAGGAGAAAAACTCCTGGGGGCTTGGCCTCCCTCCCTGCATCTCCAAGATCCATCTCGGGGCCTGACTTGGACTGGAGCAGAGCCAGGCCTCTGTCCACCTCCTCCTGCACCCCAGCCTGGGGCAGCCCCAGCAAGGCTGAGACAGCAGGAGGGAGTTTCCCTACCATCCTGAGTTCCCCAAGGCCATGTCCAGGGCACTGTGAGCAGAAAGGAGCTGAGCTCTGAGGTTGAGCCTCTGCCTCCATGAGGACACAGGGCAGGGAGTTTTTCCTGGGGACAGGGCAACACAACACCCATAACTTCCTTTTTCCAAATTATAAAACATTCCTTCCAGGAACTGTTCCATTTCCAATAATTACATGAACCTGGCCTCTTCCTTTTCTAATTCCCATGATAGGGCTGAACTCAACCCTGCTGAGAACTTCTCTAACAGAAAGTCAAGGTTGGACACTTCAGGGATCACAGGGTGAGGCAAGAATCACCTTGAACTGGGAGGAAAAGGTCGTGGAAGGAAGAAGAGGGACAGGGGTGTTCTCTGGGGCTCGGAGAGACCCAAACTCTCCTCACAGAGAGGCAGGCAGGGAAGAAGCTCATCAGCCAGAAGCCCAGAATGCAGGCTGAGTGTGGACGGAGTGTGAGCCCAGCCCCCAAGGCCCAGATACACGCCTTCTACAGCAGGGACCTGTCTCCCTTCACAGGCCACTCTCAGTGCCTCCCCTACCCAGCCCAAGACCCATACTCAAGCCCCATGGACACAGAAAACAGATGTGCACTTGAAAATTGTCTCCCATGGAAAATCGACTTCCATATCATAGTGGAATTTTCATAGGCTTTCAAAATCCAAGCTAGCACACTGACACAGTGGTGCACAGGGGTCATTCCAGTAATTTAAGAGGCTGAGTCAGGAGGATCTCAAGTTTGAGGCCAGTCTTGGCAACTCAGCAGGACCCTGTCTCAAAATAATAAAAACTACAAAGTGCTAGGTCTGCACCTCATTGATACAGTGTCCTAGTGTTCCTGGAAGGCGGGGCCAGTGCTCTGACTCTGCCCCATTCTCTGCCCAGGGGGAGCACACTGGTTCCCCGGCCTGCTCAGAGCTACAGGCAGCAGTGGGGACAGGCAGCCTTCCAGCTGGGCCCACCTTGGTTGCTGACTCCTCCATGTGACTCCTGGGCCTGAGTTTCTGACATTGAGCACATTGGCTTAGCTGAAGAGCTACAAGTGCTAGCACGAGGACTGTGACCTTTCTTTTGCCTTCACCCTGCACACTAGAGAGATCGTCCCTGTGCCCACCTCACCTGCCATCCCTTCAAGTCCTCCTGCTCAGAAAAAGGGGCTGTGATATCATTAAAAGTGGCTGGCACCCAGGGCTGGACTTATGGTTCAGAGGGGTAGAATGTTGGCCTGGCATGTGTGAGGCTCTGGGATTGATCCTCAGCACTGCATATGAATAAATTAATTAATTTAAGATCTATTGACAATCAAAAAAATGTTTTAAAAAAATCCAAAAGTGGCTGGCACCGAGGGCCAAGTGAGATCACCTCGTCAGTCACCCAAAAATGTCCAGTGTGGCCAAGAGGAGTCAGCCCACATGACTCTGGCCAATTTGTATGTGAGGGAATTAGCCGAGCCCACCCCTGCTCTTTCCCTCCAGAATGAGGATGGGGAAGACCTTGAGGAGGGTCCCTGTGCAACCCCAAGGACATTGGCATGGAGGGGCTGAGAGAGGCCACGTGTCCACAGGAACAGTGTAGGCTGCAGGAGTAGCAGGTCTGCAGTGACACTGTGGATTCTGAACACGGAGTCTCCCAGTTTTGGTTCCAGCCCCCCGGTGTGCTCACCCACAGCTCTGTTTTCCCGAGAGCCCGAAGAGGGCATCGGGCTGGTCCTTGCTTCCTCCCCAAGCCCCACAGTGAGGATGCTGAGCTTGTAGTGGCACCCCCTTTCTCCACAGAAAGGTCTTAACTGGGCTCCTCCAGAAATCTTCACCATGGCTGATTTTAGGACTGTCAGCAAAAGAGTCTCTGCTAAAGAGTTCAATGTCGATAAACTTCCTATTTTCGTGTCACCCTGTTTTACTTGGCCACTGGCCGAGAAGATACCAGCACTCCAGGTGCAGGATACTCTCTTACTAGTTTTTCACAAACGTATCCAGTATAGTACCTTGAAGAAATGTGCAAACAAGGCCTCTGGCCTCGGGCTGAGCTTCACAGAGATGTCTACATTTTTAAGATAAGTTACAATTGGGCTCCATGGTGACAGCTGGCAGGGGGAGGAAAGAAAGGGGAGAAGAAGCTCTCCCCTTCTCAGGTGTTGTCCTTGAAGAGTTAACTTGCCCAGAACAGTGAAAGAAAAAGCTGCTTTTATGTGAACTTCTGCTGACTGTGAACTTCTGAGCCCCTCCCCTTACATGCTGGGTATAAAACTCTGAAACTCTCTGAACTTGGCGTTCAGGGAATTGAAGCTGTGCCCTCTGAACCTGGCTGCAGCCAAATAAAACTGTTTCCTTTCTCTTCGGTGCTTTGCCTCTTTTGTCCCTACAACAAGCTGCCCCCAGTCCCTCCCACCCCTTGCTGTCTGGACTGCCCAGGATGTGACGTGGATAAATGGGTGTCAGAAGAGAGAGACTTATTTGGGGCTTGGGTGGGGTAGCACACTGGTGTCTCAAAGCAGCAGCCTCTTCACACCAGGTAGTAAGAGTTTGGGTTTCCTGTTGGGCTACACTGAATGCGCTTCGGACCTCGGGGGGAGAGGAAGGGTCAGGTTTTTTCCGTTCTTCTGGCTGCACAGGCTCCCTGGGTTTCAAGGATGTGGGAATGTGTGTCTGGTAGTCTGTTCCTGGTGATGTGATTGGTTTTGAAGTGTGATTGGTCAAAAGGTTTGCCTGTTTTGGAGATGTTCCTTCCACTTGGGGATGTTGGAATGTTCCCCTGACCAGAGATTTTAACAAATCTTTCTGAATGAACACTGAGCTCTGCTCTCTCTCCCCTCCGGCTGATTTCCATATCTAACTGTCTCTGGACATGTGCCCTGCACTTTTTCGAAGATTAAAATTTTTATGTGAACTTTGATCTACATTTCCACTGGTTGAAGGCTTGGAAAGGTGGAGTTAAGGAAAAATAAACTCAAAGCGAAAAGAAGTCTGGACATCCAGCCAGCAACACACCACACTTGTGGACAGAAGAATGACTTTGGTAAGTCTCCCGAAAGGGTTTTAAAGCTTTCATTTTAAAAGCAATAGTGACAGTCTTTTAGCAGGGGCAGAGGGCTGCAGGTCTGGGGCTCTCGCACAGCAGGAAAGGAACCCTGGTTTGGGTCCAAGAGCCCAGAGGCTTCCCTGCCTCCGCTGCTGTGTGGGGTTTGGTCTCCTGAGTGCTGGCTGCCTCCTGGCACCTCACTGAAGGCTTTTGTTTACCCAAACCAGGTCCAGAAACACCTTGTGAAGGAGGAAATGCAGAGTGAGATTCCAGTTTAAGATCAGAGTGGGGAGTGTCCAAAGTTAGAGGGGAGTTTAGATTCCAAAGCCTTTAGTTCTGTTTTTATTTTAATTAATTCCACAATAATATGTGAAAGTATTTCCCTGGTTTAAGAATCCAAAAGCAGAAAGGGGCCAGGGGGTGGGAGGAGGGGAGAGAAGGGGGAGGTGTTAGGGAGTGATATCGGCCAACATAATTGCTATATGGGGTGCATGTGTGTGTAGGCAACAAAACGCTCATCATTATGTACAAGTGTAATGGACTAATAAAAACAAATGGAAAGAGAATTTAAAAATTTTAAAAAGATAGAAACTGAAAGCAAAGTCGAAGCCATGAGCATGAAGGACGGCAGCCCTTCTCCCAGGCTCCCTGCGCTCTCTCCTTCCCCACAAGCAGCTTGGGGTACACTCTGCCAGACCTGTTTCTATGCAAACGTATACAGCTACCTTATAAGTGTTGTTTTATAGCTTTAGGTTTTGTTGTAGTATTTTTTACAATTAATTAAATATCTTTATTGATTCGCTTTCTAGAAAATATTTTAATTATATCATCAAAAAACAATACTTTCCTAAGCCATTTTTCCCACCAAATATAATAATGTATATTTTTACAACTAATCAATTTGTAACAGCTGTGACCCCCAAACCTTTGTTTTCCCCCAAACGCTTCTTAAAAAGACAAGATCATAGTTACGAACAGACCGTAAGTAGCAATTTAAAAAATCTAAACAGGCAAAGCCTTACTCCCATTGACCAAATTATCACCACTCAGTTGGACCCAGCTTTTAGGCTTTGTTCAACAGCCCTGCACCAGGTGTCCCAGGGACGTTCTCAGCATCACAAGTGCAGCTGCCGCCGTTCTGGTGCCGCAAACAACCACAAAGGCACCAAGGGGAGACCTTGCCCATTCCATTTCGTTCTTCGACAGAGTTCTCTTCTGCACTTTCTCCATCATTTTCGTCTTTTTCTTACAAGAATCTTGGCTGTTGATATCAATAAAATAAAAAATAAGAGTTTTTCTTTTTCATTCTCTCTCCTATTTTTTCCTTCTTCATTAAAGCTTTCATTATCTTCAGTGGAACTTTTTGTTTCTTAATTGTCGAACTTTTCAAATACTTTTCCACTTTGGCCTTTCTTTGATACAAACTTATGGGATATTCCTACTGCCTTTCGGATGTTAGAATAATGCTTTTCTGCTGCCATTCTTGCAATTTTCTGAGCAACTCCAACAGTAGTGGCCTCTACTTACGTTTTTCTTCTCTCTCTTGTACATCTCGTCGGTATTCTCATCTTTTCCTTTTCACTCTTTCCTATGGCTTGTCCCGTCCTCTGGAAGACACTGTGGCCCGGGAAGGGGGCGGCTACAAGGCATGGTCTTTGCACTTGCCCTTCTTCCTGCTGTCATGTGCCATGGAGACTGATAAGGCCATGTGTTTCCGATTTTCTTCATCTGCTCTAATGTCCGTCAAAATGGTTTCTCTTTCAGCAGATGCCCTTGAGGATATGCAAAGATCAGGGGGTTTACTGACAGTTACGAGTTTTGATCACTTGGGTTCTGAGAAGCCTGACTCAGGAAGGTCTTCAACCTCATGAATGTGGCTTTGAGTTTACACCTTAACCTTCCAGCCTATTCGGGACCCTTAGAATGCCTGCAAGCTGGCTTATAGGGCACAGGGGACACCTTGGCTGCATCTTAATGTTGCAATAGCACTCTTCTTCTTTTAACTTGTCACTGGTAGTTGAATCATAAGTAGACCGAGGTATGGGTCTAGTTTAAATGGATTTTTTTTTTTCTTTTTAGATCTAAAAAAGTCTCTCAGCTGCTTTTCCCAGGCTGTTTGCAATAAACTTGCAATAAACTTAAATGGCTTTTGTGAGTTCAGAAGAGCTTCTTAGTTTTCCTCCTTCCTAGACCTCCTTTGTTCTTCATTTAGCTTGGTCATATCGTGAGAAAGGAGGCAAAGGACACGTACAGGAACTGGGGTGACTCAGAGTTTCATCCTACTCTCTGAATCTGCTTCTTGTTTTTGTTTTTGTTTTAAGCAGTTGATGTGCCATTTCAATATTTGATGGATTTCAATTTCATGGCCTCTTTTTTTTTTCTTCTGTTCTCTTCTCTGCCGCAACCCGGCTGGGCACAGAAACACAAGCCACTCAAGCAGGAACAAAGCTTTATTTTTAAAAAGGCCGCCAGTGCCCCGTGTGCGCCCTGCTAGCAAGCCGGTCCACACACACGTGTGTGTTTCTACCGGAACCGGGGCCCCGACCTCCCCCGGAAATTCCCTCCTACTATCCTTCCCCAACCAATGGGAACTCTCCGGGAGTCCCGTAACATGAATCCTGTAACATGAGTCCCGTAGCAGGCCTGAGGTGAACAGCAGGAGTCCAATTTCCATATGAATGTAAATCTTAACATAATCATATCATCTCAATGGCTAGCTGACAGTCACCTAAACCAAAGGTGCCATGTATCATAATACTTTTGCTGTGGCTCCTAGCACTTCTCATCCTCTGAAAAGGCACAGGTACTATATCCTAGGAACGCATTCTTTCTTAATCTTCCTTGTTTTTTTCAGTTCCTTGGAAGTCAACTTCATACTGAATAGAATCTTTAACACAAAAGTCTGTCCTTAGCATAGTTCATCATTGTGTATCTTTCTAGATTGGGCAAGTCCTCCTGAAAGGAAGAAGTATGCAAGGAGGACGCCCGGCCTAAGTCAGGCTCTGAAGGTGTCCTCATTAATGGAGCAGGTAGACGGGAGTTCTTTTCTCATGTAGAGCTGGAAGAGACACGAGGAGCATCTTCCTTGGCAATCACTGGCTGAACTTCCTTTAAATTCATCTTGATAAATTTTTTCCCCTGATTTTGCCATAGTTTCTAGCTTCATCTCTCCTAGCTTCCTGAAATACTCTTCATTAGAGTGGTAAATATCAGAAAAGTGCACAATGTCCTCATAGTTCACATGCTCATCCACGCCAGAAAAGTTGGTGTTAAAATCAGCTGACGCCTGCACGGACCGCAACACATTCTCCTCCTCTTCCTCCTCCAATGCCAACACCACTGCTGCCGCCAGGGCCCCTGGGGGTCTTTGTGTTCCTACTGGGCGACCCACGTTCCAGTGTTGGGAGCTACCAGCATGTGGAAACTGGAGGCCCCATCCCAAATCTCAGTGCTACGGCCAACACCTGCCTCCGAGGCCTGAGCGCCACAGCTGGTCCCCCTCAGGTTTATTGTGGTTTTTAATTGATTCCCTGAGTACAGTTCATCGAAGACATACTTCAATCTTCCCCTTTACTTAATTGTGTTTACTAGAACCAGTTTGGTGCATTTCACTACATGTGTGGTTATCTATCTATCTATCTATGTATTTATTTTCAGTGCAAGGGATTAGGACCAGGACCTTGTGCAAGGTACAGAGCCTTTTTTAAGCTTCATTATGAGGCCAGGTCTCCCTAGGTGGCCCAAGCTGGCCTAAAACATGTGATGCTCCTGCATGGCCTCCCAAGTCACTGGATTACAGGCATGCCTGACCACTGATGACCTTTCTGAATAATAAAATTAACCAACTTTTGGTCAAGCGGACTCCTGATCCTTGGTGCCAAGCACTTGAACTCCCAGGAGATCTCCCACCACCTCCAGGCAACTGCACCCTCACCTGTCTCTGCAGCAGCTCAGCTCCCTGGCAGGGTGCACTGGGCCAGAGGCTGGGCTCAGCTGAGTTTGGGGAGGACAGCTGGTTGCCTCAGAGTGTCCCAGAAATACAACTCACTCATGTGAACTTCAGAAGAGAACCCCTCCCCCTAGGACTCCCAACCACATCCTGTCTTTCTTTTTCTTGATTTTTGCTTAGATCCCAGACTCCAGCTGCCCCAACTTGTCTGGGACCTTCTGGGATTGTTCAGGCATAAATGTTGGAAACCCTGAGATCTCGGTTTCCTCCGGCTCTTCTGCTCTCTAGGCAAGTTTCCTAACCATCCTGAGACCCAGTCTCTTTACCTGTCCAGGAGGGTGGTGGTAGTTCTTATTTGAAGGAGTGGTGGACAGTGGGGTGCAAGTCTTCTGCAGTGTTTGGCAGGTTAGGCTCTGTACGTGGGCTCTCTGTAGCTCAAAAGCATCACTGAGGCCTGGGCATATGGCTGGTGGCCCTTAATGAGTCATTATAGACCTTCATGGGAATCTTATCATCGTTTTCTCATACAAATATTCTCTGTGCATAAAATGTGCTCTCTGCAGCTGGAGCCCAGAGGCTCCATCACTGCCCCACATTTCCATACTGTAGAACCACTAGTACCTCAAAGACAATCTCTGACCCTAAGTCCTTTAGCAGCTTTCCAGGCTAGCAAGCATATGGTAAATGAAAAGAAGAGGCTTCAACCTGTGTGGGATTCCTACAAGTGATGAGGACAGGGATTCTGTAGGCCTGGGCTGGGGCTTCTTGCAGGTCAGGTACTAGAATATACCATACAAAGGCCCCCTCAAACTGTGTCTGCTTTTTCGGTTGCAGGATGGAAAACAACCAAAACTCGGAGACCTAATTGAAATTTCTCGCTACTGCTATCAGCATTGGGCCATCTATGTGGGAAATGGCTATGTGGTCCATCTGGCTCCACCAAGTAAGCCTGGTTTCTCTATTGAACACAAGGGCTGAGATCAAGAGTACGAGCACAGGCACAGTTATGTGCTGGTCCTCACACTGGCTGGCACAGCAGGCACTCAGTCAGAATTTACTGAAGGAATCATGCTCCTTCCCTCTGGCAGTATCTCTGCTAGTCCTCCTTATCAGTGAGTTCAGGGAGAGAAGAGTGACCATTTTTTCATTCTACAGTGGGGTTCAGTCCCATGTGAACCTCTTTGGCTAATAGCATCCCTCCAAAGGTTCAGTAGGCTGTGTCTGTGGAGTTCTGCAAGGTCAAACAATAATAGAAGGAATTAATGCTTCCAAGAGTTTATACCTGGCTGCAAAGAGCAATGGACAGGTGTGGGGCTCCAACCTCCCCAGGGCCAGCCTGGAATCCTGCTCCTCTGCCTGCTGACTGTGTGACCTGAGCATGTGGCTTCATCTCAGTCAGTTCAGCTTCACCTCAGAAGAGCAGGGATAGGGATGCCTGTCTCCCAGGCCGTGAGGGAGAGAAATGAAGGAGGGCAGGGAGAGCCTGTGCAGGGCCTGGCCAGGTGTGGGTCCTCCTCCCTCTCTGGCCCAGCATCATGGCTTTAAGGGACACGCGGACATGCTGGAAACCCCACTCACCTGCACACAGAGGAACACTGTCCAGTCCTTCAAGTCACTAGTAGAGTGGTGTGGACATGCAGCTGTGTGCACATAGGAAGTCAGTCAAGTGGGAGACATTGAGACCTTCTGTGGCACCTACAGCAGCTCACAAACTCAGGGACTTTGAACAGCAAATGACAAAGAGCTCAGCTCACAGCAGTGCTCACACTCAGTTGTTGAAGCGTCATTGAGGGAGTGCATTTGTCCCTGAGCCTGGCCACTAGGCACCTGCCCCCCTTAGGCTGTGCTGCTGCGGGGGCTCCCTGGTTGGTGTCCAACCCCTGGGACAGCAGCAAGGTCCTGCTCACAGCAGGAGAGGGAGGTCTGTCTGGGTTAGAGCTGGCTCTGGGGAGATCAGGACAGTGTCCAGTTAGGGCTGCATGTGGTGGGCCCTTTGTTCTTGTTGGTTTGTTTTGTTTGGATGAAGCCCTGGGGGTTGAACCCAGGGTGCTCTAACCATGAGCTATACCCCAGCCCTTTTAAATTTTTATTTTGAGTCAGGGTCTCACTGAGTTGCTCAGGCTGGCCTCAGACTCACATCCTTGTGCTTCAGCCTCCTGAGTGTCAGAGGATACAGGCAGGTGCCCCACTGTTGAGAGCCATAACCAAGTCAAGATGGCGCCTGGCAGTTTGCCAGAAGGAGTGGTTTGAGAAGTAACGCCAGCGAGCCATTAAGATGATGTTAATTAAGTTAAGCTGTGTATAATTATTAAAATGATGTAAGGCCAGCGAGCCATTAAGATGATAGAGATTCCTTATTGGCTAATTGCTGTATCTACATGATGTTAATTGAGTTAAGCTGTGTATAATTGTTAAGATGTTGAGGATTGCTGTATCTGGATGATGTTAATTGAAACAAGCTGTGTATAATCAGTTAAGTGTATATATACCTTTGCTGTCCTGTAATAAAACAGCTCCCGCTATATCATCCTTCACAAGTTGCTTGTCACCCCCTGGTTATTGTGCCCAGCCAGACTGCAGCACCCCACACCGTGCCTAGCTATGGTTTTGGTCTACATTCAGTCTGTGGCCTCATTTACATTTCTGTTTAACAAGTCCCTCCATTGGTCAATCTGTCAGTTGGACCAGAAATGGAACTAATCCCCAAGATTACTCCCGATGTTTGTCCTTCAGGGGACGCCCAAGACCCTTTCATTATGGAGTATGGAAACTAAACTGCTTATGTCAGGCTATCTTCCTTAAAGAGAATTTATGTATAGGTAGAACTTTGTCCAGGCCTTGTAGAAATATTGTTCATGGATTGTTCAAATTCAGAAACTCCCACTTAAGGGGAGACTGTGCTAACAAAAATAACATCCAGAGTTTCTCTTCATGATCAGCTTTGGAAGTTCCTTGAAAAGATCTCTTATGGAGGAATATTTTATGCATAATGATCTCAAGGTGAGAATTTGTTGGTCATTCCAAAGTCATATGCTGTTATTGGGGGTGAGAGATATCCCAGGCTGCAGCATCCAGATCCTTAGCGTTGGAAATCTTTGTATATCTTATTACCACAAATAATGAATAATCCAATATGAAAGAGACAGAGAGAGAGTGTGTGTTTCCAGGTAGATTTCATTACTCACCACCAAGTGTATTAGGAATATCGTGATTAATCTTGGCATCTTGGCATTGGCACAATGCCAGCTTAAATGGCATTGCTTTAAACCAGGTAAAAGCATAATGCATTTTTACAAATTGATAAAAATCTTGACAAGTTTTACTTCAATTAAATATGATTTATTCATTCTCCAGATATGCCCTGAATATCGGTCTTACTGTGTACACAGAAACACTACTACAGAAACACTCCATGTACTCACAGAGTTTCCATTGATTTCAACTATGGTTTCCATGAGTTTCTGAATAGTATATTGGAAGGTTTCATTTTCACTTTCACTTTCTAATTTTATTTCTGCATCATTCAACACTGGATTCCCCTATCTGCCATTATGAATCATATGAAAGGAATTAACAATAGAGTAAATCAAGGATCTACCAAGTCAGGTCCCATGACATTAAGATTTCCCAGATATAGGGGGAAGCAATAAGACATAATAGCCGTCCAGAGACACACCTGGGTGGAGGGCTGCTTACCAGCGCCTCTCCAGCTGGGAAGGAGCACTTGTTGAAGACGCTGTCCAAGGGAGGAGGACAAAACTTCCTGAAAACCACTTCTCTCCCAATGTGCAGTGAGGCTGTCTTGATTGGGGACAGCTCTGAGCCACTGTGGCCCTGCCCAGGCCTGAGTCCACTGTTTCCACAGGTGAAGTGGCAGGAGCTGGCCTGAGCAGCATCATGTCCATCGTGGCTGACAGAGCCATAGTGAAGAAGGAGCTGCTGTCCGTGGTGGCCGGAGGAGACAAGTACCGGGTCAATAACAAGCACGATGACAAGTATGAGCCACTGCCATCCAACAAAATTGTCCAGCAGGCTGAGAAAATGGTGGGGAAGGAAGTCCTCTATTCAGTGACAAGTGACAACTGTGAGCACTTTGTGAACATGCTGCGCTATGGAGTTTCCCGCAGTGACCAGGTGTGTCCTCAGCCTGTGTCCCTTCCCTGAGACCAGTCCATTCCCAGTTGACAGGGGCTGGGCACCTGCTGAGGGCTGGCAGTGCAACCTGACTTGGAGATTGCCCGTGAGCAAGGGTCAGGGAAGCTGGCAGAGTGAGCAGTGGGGTCCAGGAAAAGGGGACCCTGGTCATGTTGGGCCCATTTGTTCTGCACAAGGTCAACAGGAAACACTTCAGCTTTCCTGAGCCAGCTGGTCCCTCTCCTTACTCTGCCAGGGTCACTCTGTAGCCTGAGAACAGCCATAGACACACATGAGGCTATCATCTTCCAATAAAACTTGATTTCTTTTCATTTATTCATTTTTGTAGAAACACGTGACAGGCTAGATTTGACCAATTGGACACAGTTTTACAAGTCTTCATAAAAGAACTCAAAGTGCTGAGGCTGTAGCTCAGTGGCAGAACACTTGCCTGGTGTGCATGCGACCCTGAGTTCTATTACCAACACCCCCCCAAAAAAAGACATATTTTGTTGGACATTTTATTTGAAAATCAAACATTTCCAAAATCATGAATGTGGAAGATATGTACAGAATGGAATTTTTTGCATTTTACATCTGTGATTCCAGCACGGATTTTCTTGAAAACCTTGGTGTTGTACAATTAGTTTATTTAATGACTGAATAATGCCTTTGGTATAATTTCTATTGTCAAGCCAGGTGTTATTGTAAAAGTGTCAGTCAAATCAGATAATTTTTCTAATCAGAAACTGATAGATGGCCAGGCACATTGGTGCACACCTGTAATCCCAGAAGCTCAGGAGGATGAGGAAGGAGGATCACAAGCTCAAAGCCTCATTTTAGTGAGTACCTAAGCAACTTAGTGAGACCATGACTCCAGATAAAATACAAAAACAACTGGGTATGTGGCTCAGGGGTTAAGTGCCTCTGGGTTCAATCCTCAGTGCCAAAATCAAAAACAAACAAAAAGACAATTGTTTAGTTCAGTAGAAGGTGCTCATGCCCATGGCCATGACACCACCTCCCTTTGGTATCCTAATATCAGTGGGTGGTGGACCTGGCAGGAGGCCTCCCTCCCCAGGGCTGTGTATTATTTGGGGAGACCTCTTGTTGGGAAGCAATACATTCTTGAATCCTCCCTTTTTGGTGTCCAGGTATGTTTGCACCTTGGCCTGTGCCCCATAATTGAGGACAGGGGAGGGTCTGGCTCTCCTTTGGTAAGGTAGGAGAAGGGCTGTGGTGAAGAGGGGAGGTGCGCAGGGAAAACCCATACCTTCTGGAAGTGAGGCCCCCAGCCTAGGCTGATAGTGAGAACGCCGGTCAGCTCTGGGCACTGGGATGCAGTGAGACCTGCTTTGTTGCTGAGACCTTGCTGAATGGGTTCCCCTCTTGTCAGCTGTGGAGGGTAGACATATGTCTGGTGGTTTGCTGCTACGTGTGGTGTGGTGGGCTGCCTTGTAATGCATCTAAACCACTTCCAAAGGTTGTACAAACAACCCAAGGATCAGTCCCCACCCCGGGTGTTTTAGGGGTGGTTGGCTCTCTGCTGTTCTCCTGAGAGTTCAACTTAAGCAAGGCTGGGGCACTCAGTGGTGGCTGTGCCATTTAGTTTCTACTTGGCCTGGGGTCCCTCTTTGGGAACCTCTTCTGCAGGTATCTCAATGACTCATCTGTTTTCCCCCTCTCACTCCTTCCTTCCCTTCTGCCCTGTCTCCATAGGAAGCTCCTCCTGTGCCCGTCTCCAGCTCTTTCTCCTCCTCTCTCTGTACACAGTGTGCTGTGGGCACGGCAGAACTCTGGGCCCCTGGTGACTCTGTCCACAATTTGCTCTGATAGACCACTAACCTCTAGCATGGTTCCTGGTGATATGAAGCTCTGTCCCGAGGAATTTCCCAGTCCCTCTTCAAATGCCTGCTTGAGAAAGTTCTGCCTTTCATGAGAATGTGCTATTGGTTTTTTTCCAAACAGCAGCAGACGATAGACCCAAGACCTTCTGTCTTAGTGCATTTACTAAAATAGACTTATAATTATGAATCCTTCATCTGATTCTATGAGGTACAGATTGATAGATAGGAAGATCACGTAGACATAGATAGAAGCCTTACAACTCAGAAGTGTCATTCTCTAAGGTCTGAGAGTCATGCCTTCGGAATATATTCATCAGAAAAGCCAGGGCCTCCTGCCATCTCCATCAGACGATACAATCCAAACTTCATTAGTTGCCAGGCAGCACACTCAGGGGGCCTCCTTGCATTTACAGAGACCACCCTTTGTCACTTTTTGTCACCTCCCTGACACTAAAGACACCTACCCCTGCACCCTCATCTCACTTAGAAATACTTATTACCTCTGCACAAATTGCAATGGAGCTCTGCTCACTGCCAGTGGTGACTGAATGAAGATTGTGGTCATTGCTTTGACTAGTGTCCAGCTTCATGGAGGTGATCCAAGTGTCTGTGGATAAGATAGTGCACTGTTGCCCTTTCTCTTCTCCCACCTGCACATGGTGCTGCTCCCCAGAAATCTGTCCTTGGGTCACTGATTTTAGTTTCCTTCCCTGGCTGTGAAGGCATAAGCAGAACTGAGCCTTGTCCCTTGCCAGCTGTGTGGTTGGAGTGAGGTCTCTCCATTCATCACCGTCAGTCACCACCAACTGGAAGATGGGAATTAGAAAGCCAATCTCACAGGGTTGTTTGGAGGGCCAAGAAAATACAGAAGCTGTCAAATGACCAGAAAACACAAAAAGTAACTGAGAAAATATTTTATTAGTTCTTGATGGACCTTTATTTATTTATAGGTGGTGCTGAGAATCGAACCCAGTGGCTCACACATGCTTAGCAAGTGCTCTGTCACTGAGCCCCAGCCCCAGCCCCAACATTCTTATGGTGTTTGTGGTCCCCTCTGCCTGAGTTCCACTTGTGTGCAAGGTGGGACCCTGGGTCGTGGTTGGACATGTCAGCTCACACTGAAGCAGCCACCATCAAGGTCCCCCTCACGGCCCCACTCTGTCCTTCAGCAGGACCCCTTCCCTCTCACACACAAGCAAGGCCTCTCACTGCACAAAAGCCTGTCCTCAGCGCTGCTCCCAGTCCACCATCTGCTCAGCAGCGAAGTCACCAGGGTCCACCTGTGCCAGGCAGTGGGCTGAGCACCAGGGACACCAAGAACATCTAGGTGGGTCCCTGTCCTCAAGCCCTGGGCAGTGGAAGTTCACAGGGGTCATTCCCCAACTTGGCACTTGCTTCAAGGCTCCCTATCGGCCACCCCTGACCTAGAACATCTGAGCCCTGCCACCGTGTCCTTCCCACAGCCACCCCATGGGTTTATCATGCTTTAAACACCTGTAGGCTGCATCTCGTTTTCCTCCTGTGAGATTCCAATCTCATACCTGAGACTCAGTCCTGCACTCATTCCTTCCTGTCCAGGGACTTCCTGTCCTCTCTCCTGGGTGGCCTGATCTCTTGGTATCCCCCCTCCCTGCCAGTCACTGTTTCCTCTGTGATGTGGTGAAGAGGACAGGGATCATATGTCTCTCCTGAGCTGCAGGTTCCTTGGACAAGGATCTCTGCTCAGACTCCTGATGTGACCCCGCCCCCTTGTCTTCTGTTGCAGGTGACTGACACCTTCACTGTGATTGGTACTGCATCAGTCGTCCTGGGTGTTGCTGGCCTCATTGGGATGATGCTGTACAGAAGCAAGCGGGAAAAGCAGTAAATGCAAGGCTTTATCTTGGCGGCACCTGTTACCTTGGGGGAGTTTGAGCAAGCTGGTGGGAATGGTTTAGTTTACAGGTTTCCCTGTTTTGTAATCATGAGCACTTGGTTTAAGTGGAGCTCAATCAAAGCATAAGAAGCTGTTTTCTGCAGGAAACGCTGCGTGGTATGAATTCTATTAAAGAGCTGATTGCACAATGTCATGGTGTCAACGTTTGTGTCCCCTCCCACCCAAAATTCATATGCTGTTGCCAAATGTGATGGTGTTCGGAGGTGGTGTCATTGGGGTCAGGAGGTGGTGAGAGTGGAACTCTTATCCAGGGATTAGTGTCCCTCTAAGAAGAAGAAGAGAGACCAGAGCTCTCTTTCCCTCCCTCTGCCATGTGCAGCCCTAGTGACAAGGGGACCAACTGCCTTCCAGGAAGAAGGTCTTCAGACACCTTGTCTGACATATCTTGATCTTAGATTTCCCAGCTGCTGTGGCTTCAGTTTAGGGATCCCTTCCAAGTCTGTGTTCTAATACAGTTCCCCCGGGGACATATGATGGAGTGAGACCAGGGCAGGCAGGCAGTGGTCCTGGCACAGGGGTGTGAGAGGTCACCAGGAAAGGTGGGGGGCGGCCGTGGCTGGGTGTGTAGCTCTGGTCTTCCTGTGCTGGCCTGGTGTGGAGTGGCTCTCTGTGTGGGAGTTCTGTGTTTGGGATTGGGGTCTACAAACTTCGTGATTGTGACATGCTTGGTGACTAGGAAGTTTCTGTGCAAAGACATAGAATGCCTGGCTGCTAGGTAGTACCTGGCGACTGGGAAACTCCTATGCAAAAGCACAGGATGCCTGGCTGCCGTAGCACTGTCCTTCACAGGTTTGCCCTGATTCCAGAACTGGAGTGCCCAGCCTCCTCCCTCTGAGCTAAAAGAACAACTATGCAGGCGCTATCTGGTCTCCCTGGAGAATAGGAGCCCCGTGTTGAGGTCCATTAATGTTAAGGTCCATTTAACCTGGACCTTGTCTCAGTTAGCTAGGACTAAGGGTTGAAGAAGTACTAATTAGAATGTAGTCATGTGTTGAGAGCCACAGGGAGTCGGGATGGCGCCTGGCATTTTGCCAGAAGGAGTGGTTGAGAGGTGACACCAGCGAGCCATTAAGATGATGATAATTAAGTTAAGCTGTGTATAATTGCTGTGACTAGATGATCCTGGATTGAAACAGGCTGTGTATTCAGTTGTATATAGATCCCTGCTGTCCGGCAATAGGGCGGCTCCTGCTGCCTTGGGCTCCCGCTACTTTTGAGTTCTCTCGGGGTTCCTGTTGAGTTCTCCCGCCCTGGAGAGGGCGGGGAGAGTTCCCGGGGAGTGAGCATGGAGTGCAGGTGGAGTTTGGGCAATAAAGGAGTTTCTGTTTGAACCTACATGTGCCTCGTGGCGGCTTGGTTATTTTGTGCCCAGCCAGACTGCAGCATTTGGTGGCCCATGTGGGGGATGCCTGAAGCTTGGGGGTAAGTGAAACTGCTTGCTCGCCCCTGAGGACAGGGGAGAGAATGGGTGACCATTTCAAAAAACAATGTGTTCTTGTTTTGATTTGTTTTGTTTTTGTTTCAAGCTGCCTGTCCCTAGAACTTTCTCAGGCAAACTGGGGAAAGTGGTTGGCTCAAGGTTTGAATTTGTTCGCCCCTGAGGAAGAGATAAAGATAGACCACGAATATACATTTCAAGAAAATAGGAAAATTGATACAATGCATTTTTGTTCCATTTTTGTTTCATTCTGTTTTGGTTTTGTTTTGTGTTATCTTGCTGGGTTGCGTTATTTTTATAGCAGAAATATGGAATTAAAAATTAGTAAAATCCAAACCTATAGGGTGTTAAGTAAATTGTTAGAGGAAGGAGGCATCTCAGGAAAAATCAAGAACAGTTAGGGAATACGTTAAGACGATACAAAGGTGTAGCCCATGGTTCATTAAAGAGGGGTTATTAATATATCACAATGGAACCATCATGGTGAAGATTTAAAAAGGATAGAAAAGGAAAGCCCAGGGACTCTGCCAGTTGGCACATTACTGTTATGGATGTTGGTACGATCTTGTTTGCTTAGTCAAGGAGAAGACATTTTAGATCAAGTAAAAGAGGAAGTCTCTCAAGTTAGTCAGAAAAGGGAAGAAAGTTTAGAGAAGGGAAGGCTATCAGGGGAGAAGTTACAACGGGAGGTTGCTACTAACACCTTTCTATCACCAGAGGGCGTAAGTATTCAACCAACAGCTCCACCTATGGAGACATCATATGCTGAGTGGCCCACAACCCCTGTAATTGATAGATGGGATCCTGAGATAGGACCTCAAAGATTAGCATGCCCTGTATTTGAGCAGACAGGAGGGCAGCAAATTCACCATGCTTTAGATTTCAAAACAGTGAAGCAGCTGAAGAGGCTGTAACAACCTATGGTCCTCAAGCACCCTTCACTGTAAGTATGGTCGAATCCATTACCAACTTGGACATGACGCCAGCAGATTGGGCTAGTATGTGCAAAGGTGTGCTAAATGGAGGACAATATCTGTTATAGAAGGTTGCCAATCAGGAATTTTGCATGGAGATGGCTAAGTGAAATGCAGCATCCGGTTATCCTCAGAGAAATATAGATATGTTGTTAGGGGAGGGACCTTATGAGGGTCAGCTGCAACAAATTAGATATGATCCTGCCATATACTCACAAATCGCTTCAGCTGCGGTTAGGGCATGGAAAACTTTACAGGGGCATGGAGATTTACAAGATCAATTATCTAAGTAATACAAGGAACTAATGAACCTTACGCTGAATTTGTAGATAGGCTTATACAAATAGGTACCAGAATCTTTGGGGATGTAGAACAAGCAATGACATTAATAAAACAACTAGCTTACAAGCAAGCAAATAAATGGTGCAGGGAGGTCATTAGACCATGGAAACATTTAAACACATATATTAAATTATGCAGAGACATTAATGAACAGGGGCAAGTCTTGGCAGCTGCAGTACAACAGGCTTTAGGTGCCAGGCGCCAATCCGACTCAGCTATGGCTCTCAACAGTCATGGAATTAGATGGTATGTAACTTTTTTCTTCTTCTTCAGGGATAATAAAGATGATGGCAGAGAGGGGTAGGCATCCTTTTGTCTGCCATCCTTCTGTCTGTCTGTACCTTTTCTGTATGTCTGTGTCTGTTCTTTGTGCACCTCTTCACAGGTATTCCTCCACAGGTGTTCCTTTACAGCTGAGACACTGGGCTCACACCCGCTCTGCTTCCTGGACCACCAAGCCCACTCACCATCCTTGGCAGCTGTCACAATGGGCAAAAGTGTGACATGAAGTCGAGGGGAGAGAGATAAAGAATATTCACGTGCTTCTGCCCTTCTCAATGCCTTATTAGCCCAAAATCACTCAATACAATTCCACTCTATAGGTTCTTAATCAAGGAATGACCATCCTTAATGCTGGGCACTGCAATAGACACAATCAGTTCAAAGCAAACAATTCTGAGTTAAGCACTGCAAACACACTTAATCATGACAGGCCCATGACAGACAGTCCCTCTGCATGCTGAGCCCAAGTGCCAGATCTAGAGTCTCGAGTCTTAGATCTTAAGTCCAGCAGATGCACACTCACTCAGACGGCAGCGATCAAGAGAGAACCCGTGGAGGCTTCTCTTGGAGTGAAGCTGATGGCTGGCAGAGGAGAGGGTCATAAGGAGAAGTCACAGTTCTCATCAGGGTCAAGATGTGGCTGTAGAATTTGAGAGCAGTGAGGATGATGTCAAGGATCAGGACAATGACAAGAAGAATTTGGGTGTCAGTCCAGGTCCTCATCAGGCTCTCCGGCATGTGGACCTCAGTGTTGGCTGGTTGAATGTCTGTTCATTTGTTCCATCATTTATGCTAAATTGTGAAGCTTCTGCCCACCCTTTCAATCCCTATCAGCTATTACCAGGTTTCTCAGGGACAACTTTCATTCTGAGGTCAGGACATCGGGTCTGGTGATTTCCACCCTGATCTCTCGCCTTTGCCTTTATCAGGGAGAAGGCAAATGACAGAGACTTCACTCTGAGTTTTATCCTGGTTGTGGAAAGGGACTTATTTTATCAGGCTATGCCTGGTGACCACCTTGGGGGGCTCTGTAGGCATGCCTGGTGGGGACTGCAGTTTTATTTTAAAATGGATTTACTTAGGCTAAGGCCCTTCTTAGGTTAAGGCCATTCTTCTAGCAGCATTGGGCTGAACAGCTCTGAGCAGGGACAGGAGGCCATTGTGTACCATCTGAATCCCCAGCACCAGGCAGAGAAGCTGGCAGAGATTGGGGAGCCCTGACCCTCACCCTTGGATGTTGCCACCTTCCAGGAGCTTAGTAGGTTGCCCACATCCTCACAATCCTTCCTTTTCTGCAGCTTCCTGGGTCCTCTGGCCCAAGAGCAACCAAGTGAGGAGTTGGCCTTGGAGACAAGGACCCATCCCCTGGGCCCCTGTGGAGACAGCCTGAGCCACTCCTCCCAGAAGCATAGACCTACTGCCTGCTTTTCTAGTTGCTCTGGATAGGAGGCTCCAGAGTGGGGAAGAACTGTGTTCTTTTTCATTTTTCCCCATGGTAACTTCTTTTTTTTTTTTTTTTTGTTTTTTTTTTGTTTTTTGTTTTTTTTTTTTTTTGTGTTCCACTACAACTTTATTTATTTATTTATTTATTTATTTTTTATTGTTGGTCGTTCAAAACATTACATAGTTCCTCATACATCATATTTCACAGTTTGATTCAAATGAGTTATGAACTCCCAATTTTATCCCGTATACAGATTGCTGCATCACATCAGTTACCCTTCCATTGATTGACATATTGCCTTTCTAGTGTCTGATGTATTCTGCTGTCTATATTATTCTCTACTATCCCCCCTCCCCTCCCCTCCCCTCCCCTTTTCTCTCTCTACCCCTTCTACTGTAAATCACTTCTTCCATTTGAATTATCTTACCCCTCCTTTCCTCTTACATGTCATTTTGTATAACCCTGAGGATCGCCTTCCATTTCCATGCGATTCCCCTTCTCGTTTCCTTTCCCTCCCACCTCTCAACCCTGTTAATGAAAATCTTCGTCTCAAGCTCTTCGTCCCTACCCTGTCCTTGTTTCCTCCCCTTATATCAGAGGAGTCATTTGGTATTTGTTTTTTAAAGATTGACTAGCTTCACTTAGCATAATCTGCTCTAATGCCATCCATTTCCCTCCAAATTCTATGATTTTGTCATTTTTAAATGCAGAGTAATACTCCATTGTGTATAAATGCCACATTTTTTTAATCCATTCATCTATTGAAGGGCATCTAGGCTGATTCCACAATCTTGCTATCGTGAATTGTGCTGCTATGAACATCGATGTAGCAGTGTCCCTGTAGCATGCTCTTATTAGGTCTTTAGGGAATAGACCGAGAAGGGGAATAGCTGGGTCAAATGGTGGTTCCATTCCCAGCTTTCCAAGAAATCTCCATACTGCTTTCCAAATTGGCTGCACCAATTTGCAGTCCCACCAGCAATGAACAAGAGTGCCCTTTTCCCCACATCCTCTCCAGCACTTATTGTTGTTTGACTTCCTAATGGCTGCCAATCTTACTGGAGTGAGATGGTATCTTAGGGTAGTTTTGATTTGCATTTCTCTGACTGCTAGCGATGGTGAGCATTTTTTCATGTACTTATTGATTGATTGTATGTCCTCTTCTGAGAAGTGTCTGTTCAGGTCCTTTGCCCATTTATTGATTGGGTTACTTGTTGTCTTATTGTCTAATTTTTTGAGTTCTTTATATATTCTGGTTATTAGGGCTCTATCTGAAGTGTGTGGAGTAAAGATTTGTTCCCAGGATGTAGGCTCCCTGTTTATCTCTCTTATTGTTTCTTTTGCTGAGAAAAAACTTTTTAGTTTGAGTAAGTCCCATTTGTTGATTCTAGTTGTTAACTCTTGCGCTATGGGTGTCCTATTGAGGAATTTGGAGCCTGCTCCCACAGTATGTAGATCATAACCAACTTTTTTTTCTATCAGATGCCGTGTCTCTGATTTAATATCAAGCTCCTTGATCCATTTTGAGTTAACTTTTGTGCAAGGCGAGAGATAGGGATTCAGATTCATTTTGATGCAAATGGATTTCCAGTTTTCCCAGCACCATTTGTTGAAGATGCTATCCTTCCTCCATTGCATGCTTTTAGCCCCTTTATCAAATATAAGATGGTTGTAGTTTTGTGGATTGGTTACTGTGTCCTCTATTCTATACCATTGGTCCACCCGCCTGTTTTGGTACCAATACCATGCTGTTTTCGTTACTATTGCTCTGTAGTATAGTTTGAAGTCTGGTATCGATATACCGCCTGATTCACACTTCCTGCTTAGTATTGTTTTTGCTATTCTGGGTCTTTTATTATTCCATATGAATTTATGATTCTTTTATCTATTTCTACAAGAAATGCAGCTGGGATTTTGATTGGCATTGCATTGAACTTATAGAGAACTTTTGGTAATATCGCCATTTTGATGATGTTGGATCTGCCTATCCATGAGCAGGGTATATTTTTCCATCTTCTAAGGTCTTCTTCTATGTCTTTCTTTAGGGTTTTGTAATTTTCATTGTATAAATCTTTCACCTCTTTTGTTAGGTTGATTCCCAAGTATTTTATTTTTGGGGGGGATATTGTGAATGGAGTAGTTGTCCTCATTTCCGTTTCAGAGGATTTGTCGCTGATATACAGGAATGCCTTTGATTTATGCATGTTGATTTTATATCCTGCCACTTTGCTGAATTCATTTATTAGCTCTAATAGCTTCTCTGTAGACCCTTTTGGGTCTGCTAGGTATAGAATCATATCATCTGCAAATAGTGATAATTTAAGTTCTTCTTTTCCAATTTTTATCCCTTTAATTTCTTTCGTCTGTCTAATTGCTCTTGCCAGTGTTTCGAGGACTATGTTGAACAGAAGTGGTGAGAGAGGGCATCCCTGTCTTGTACCAGATCTTAGAGGGAATGCCTTCAATTTTTCTCCATTCAGAATGATGCTGGCCTGTGGCTTATCATATATTGCTTTTACAATGTTGAGGTATGATCCTGTTATCCCTAATTTTTCTAGAGTTTTGAACATAAAGGGATGCTGTACTTTGTCGAATGCTTTTTCTGCATCTATCGAGACTATCATATGGTTCTTATTTTTTAGTCTATTGATGTGGTGGATAACATTTATTGATTTCCGTATATTGAACCAGCCTTGCATCCCATGGATGAATCCTACTTGATCATGGTGTATAATTTTTTTGATATGTATTTGAATCCGGTTCGCCAGAATTTTATTGAGAATTTTTGCGTCAAGGTTCATTAGAGATATTGGTCTGTAGTTTTCTTTCCTTGAAGTGTCTTTGTCTGGTTTCAGAATCAGGGTGATGTTGGCCTCGTAGAATGAATTTGGAAGTTCTCCCTCTTTTTCTATTTCCTGAAATAGCTTGAAAAGTATTGGTGTTAGTTCCTCTTTAAAGGTTTTGTAAAACTCTGCTGTATACCCATCCGGTCCTGGGCTTTTCTTAGTTGGTAGTCTTTTGATGGTTTCTTCTATTTCTTCTATTGTTATTGGTCTGTTTAGGTTGTCTATATCCTCCTGGTTCAATCTGGGCAGATCGTAAGACTTAAGGAATTTATCTATGCCTTCACTATCTTCTATATTTTTGGAGTATAAGGCTTCAAAATAGTCTCTGATTATCTTCTGTATTTCTGAAGTGTCTGTTGTGATATTGCCTTTTTCATCCCGTATGCTAGTAATCTGGGTTCTCTCTCTTCTTCTCTTCGTTAGCATGGCTAAGGGTCTGTCAATTTTATTTATTTTTTCAAAGAACCAGCTTTTAGTTTTGTCAATTTTTTCAATTGTTTCTTTTGTTTCAATTTCATTAATTTCAGCTCTGATTTTGATTATTTCTTGCCTTCTACTTCTTTTGCTGTTGTTTTGCTCCTCTTTTTCTAGGATTTTGAGATGAAGTATGAGATCATTTATTTGTTGGTTTTTTTCTTTTTTTGAGGAATGAACTCCAAGCAATGAATTTTCCTCTTAGGACTGCTTTCAATGTGTCCCATAGATTCCGATATGTTGTGTCCGTGTTTTCATTTAACTCTAGGAATTTTTTAATTTCCTCCTTGATGTCTTCAATAACCCATATGTCACTCAGCAACCTGTTGTTCATTCTCCAAGTGATGCTTGATTTTTCCTTTCTTCTTGTATCATTGATTTTCAGTTTCATTCCATTATGATCAGATAAGATGCATGGTATTATCTCTACCCCTTTATATTGTCTAAGAGTTGCCCTGTGACATAATATATGGTCTATTTTTGAGAAGGTTCCATGTGCTGCTGAAAAAAAAGTGTAACTACTTGATGTTGGGTGGTAAAGTCTATATATGTCAATTAAGTCTAGGTTATTAATTGTGTTGTTGAGTTCTATAGTTTCCTTGTTTAACTTTTGTTTGGAAGATCTGTCCAGTGGTGAGAGAGGTGTGTTGAAGTCTCCCATGATGATTGTATGGTGGTCTATCAGACTCTTGAACTTAAGAAGATTTTGCTTGATGAACACCGCTGCACCATTATTTGGGGCATATATATTTATGATTGTTATGTCTTGTTGGTTTATGGTTCCCTTGAGCAGTATGAAGTGTCCTTCTTTATCCCTTTTGATTAGCTTTGGCTTGAAATCTATTTTATTAGATATGAGTATGGACACACCTGCTTGTTTCCGCTGTCCATATGAGTGGTATGATTTTTCCCAACCTTTCACCTTCAGTCTATGGATATCTTTTTCTATCAGATGCGTCTCCTGTAGACAGCATATTGTTGGGTCTTGTTTTGTGATCCATTCTACTAGCCTGTGTCTCTTAATTGGTGAGTTTAAGCCATTGACATTTAGGGTTATTATTGAGATATGGTTTGTACTTCTATCCATATTTGTTTGTTGATGTTACTAAACCTGACTTGTTATCCTCTTTGACTACTTTCCCCCCTTTACTGTCCTACCTCCCATTGTTGGTTTTCAATGTTATTTTCCATTTCCTCTTCCTGCAATGTTTTGCCAAGGATTTTTTGAAGAGATGGTTTTCTAGCTGCGAATTCTTTTAACTTTTGTTTATCATGGAAGGTTTTAATTTCATCTTCTAACCTGAAGCTTAATTTTGCCGGATACACGATTCTTGGTTGGAACCCATTTTCTTTCAGTGTTTGAAATATGTTATTCCAGGATCTTCTAGCTTTCAGAGTCTGTGTTGAGAGATCAGCTGTTATCCTGATTGGTTTACCCCTAAATGTAATCTGCTTCCTTTCCCTTGTAGCTTTTAAAATTCTTTCCTTATTCTGTATGTTGGACATCTTCACTATAATGTGTCTAGGTGTGGATCTCTTATGGTTTTGTACATTCGGCGTCCTGTAGGCTTCTAGGATTTGGGATTCTGTCTCATTCTTCAAGTCTGGGAAGTTTTCTCGTATTATTTCATTGAATAGGCTGTGTATTCCTCTGGTTTGGAGCTCTGTGCCTTCCTGTATCCCAATGACTCTTAAATTTGGTCTTTTGATATTGTCCCATATTTCTTGGATGTTCTGTTCATGGTTTCTTAGCAGACTTGCTGAGCTGTCTATGTTCTTTTCCAGTTGAAATACTTTGTCTTCATTGTCTGATGTTCTCTCTTCTAAGTGATCTACTCTGCTGGTAGTATTCTCAATTGAGTTTTTAAGTTGGTTTATTTTTTCCTGCAATTCTAGTATTTCTATTTGTTTGTTTTTTATTTCCTCTATCTCCCTGTGAAATTGATCTTTTACTTCCTGGATTTGTTTGTCAATGTGATCTTTCATTATCTGATTTTGCTGTCTCATGTCTTCCTTGAGACTCCAGATCATCTGAAGCATGTATATCCTGATCTCTCTATCTGACATTCCATCTGTTGCACCTATTACCTCTTCTAAAGTTGAGTTGACCTGCATTGCCTGTGGTCCTTTCTTTCCTTGTCTTTTCATACTGCTGGCGTTTCTTTCTGCTTGGTGAAACTGTTGTGTTTTGAAATTTTCCCTCTATTAATTTATATTGCTCTTGTATAGTTGAATAATCACCCTTGCAGGGCATGTAGTGGCTGTGATCCTCCTCCAATTGGTGTGATCCGTCTACCACGCTGGGAGGCCCTAGGTCTGCTCTGCTGGTCGGTCAAAGGTCTGCCTACCCAGCAGGCACGAGGGGCACCTCTATCACTCCGCAGGTTGCTGGGCCTAACCTCCCGATGGGTCAAAGGTTCGCCTAGCTTGGAGGGGGCTGCTCCCGGAGCGAGAGCTAGGCCTCCCGGGGGAGCCCGGATGGTGGAGGCCGACTGCCGGTTCAGGCGGGGTGGGCAAAGCCGCACTGGGTGCCTGCGGCTTGCAAACGCAGCTGGTATCAGCAGGACTTAACTCCTGCACCCGCTGCGGGGACACCTTTATCGCCGAGTAGCTGCGGTCGCGTGGTTGTGACCCAGGCGGGTGGGGCCGCTTCTCCCAGGGCGAGAGCTGGGCCTCCCGGGGGAGCCCGGATGGCGGAGGACTGCCGGTTCAGGCGGGGCGGGCCAAGCTGCTCAGGGATCCCGCTGGTTGCAAAGGCGGTTGGCGTCCGCAGGACTTAACTTCTGCACCCGCCACGTGGGCACCTTTATTGCCGAGTAGCTGTGGCTACCTGGTTAGGAACCGGGTGGGTGGGGCCGCTTTTCCCAGGGCGAGAGCTAGGCCTCCCGGGGGAGCCCGTATGGTGGAGGACTGCCGGTTCGGGCGGGGCGGGCCAAGCCGCCCAGGGATCCCGCGGGTTGCAAAGGCGGCTGGCGTCTGCAGGATTTAACTTCTGCACCCGCCACGTGGGCACCTTTATTGCCGAGTAGCTGTGGCTGCCTGGTTAGGAACCGGGCGGGTGGGACCCTAACCCCATGGTAACTTCTTACCACTTTATTATTTTAATTCCTGCTCCTTTGCCTTTAAAAAAAATAAAATAACTTCTGTTCTACGTGGATACAAAACTTTATTTTATTTATTTATTTACTTACTTATTTATTTACTTATTTATTTTTATGGGGTGCTGAGGATCGACCCTAGAGCCTCCCACATGCTGAGCTCCCAGACCCTTGCTGCTTTGCCTTTTCATGGCATTTTTAGATCATCTTGTCCAGATCTGCAGAGCATTCTGTGGGGTTTTGTTTGGCATCTCACTGGCTCTGCAGACCAACCTGAGAAGAACCGACCTTCCTGTGATGGGTCTTCAGATCCAGGATCCTGATTTTTTTTCAATCAGAATTTTGAGTTTTCAGTATATGTGTGTTCTTAGATTTATGGCTAAGTATTTAATTTGTTTAGTTATTTGCAGTTAGCTGTAGGTTTTTGTAGATGGCCTTTAATAAGTTGGGGAGGTGATCTTCCAGTTCTAATTTTCCGAGATTTGTTGGATTTAGTCCATTAGTGACACTTTACCAACTATATTTTTAATGGAAAAACAATAGCTTATTGTCATTTTCTTATTTTATGTACCCATTCATAAATTATAATTATACATGAAGTGGGGTTCATAGTGACATATTCATGTATGTAGATACCATAATTCCCTGGTATTTCCCTTCCTCCTGACTCCCTTCCTCTACTCTTCAGAATTTCTTTCTATTTATTTGTATTTTTTCCAATGGTGCTGAGAATTTTTTAACATCTTGAATGAGTGTTGAATTCTGTCAAATGCTTTTTCTGCATCAGTTCATGTGATCATGTGACTTCTGTTCCGTATGCTGTTAATATGGCATACTGCATATTTGATTTTCAAAGATCCAGCCACACTTGGGTTCCTGGGATCAAGTCCATGGGGTCATGTGGGAGTGTTCCTTTTGAAAAGAGCTCAGTTTGATTCTCTGATGTTTTTTGAGGATGTTTACCTCTGTGTTCATGAGAGATGTTGACCTATGGGTTTATTTATTAATGCTCAGCTATCAGATTGGGATGTTACTGTAAATGGATGAGATGAAGGTTCCCTTCTCTGTTTCCTGAAATAGCTTCAAGGAATGGGACTGTTCCCTCCTGCCTTTGCAAGGCCAGCCTTCTAAACCTGGACCTTTCTTTTTCAGTGATTATAAACAAAAATGCAACCCAGTCAATATTTGTAGAGCTATTCAGAGTATCTATTTCATCTAGATGCATTTTGGTTGTTGGTGATTTTTAAGAAATTAGTTCATTTAATCCAAGTTGCTCAATTTTAATTGTGATATTATTTTTTATTATTTGATATCGGCCAGACCTTGTCTGAAAGCCCCTCCTTCACTCTTAACATGGGAATTGTGTGACATTTTCCTTTATGCCTCTGTCGGTCTCACTAGAGGTTTATCTTTTGGTCTTTTAGAAGAACCAGCTTTTGGAGCTATGATTTTCTCCTTTTCTGTTGCTCATTGTACAGATTGCTGCTCTTATCTTCATTTTCCTTCCTTCTGACCCGTTTTGCACTTATTTACTCTTTTCTAACTTCTTCAGATGGAAACTCAGTATCCTGACTCTCAGTTTTCTTCTCTGCTAAAATATGCATTTAGTTCTATAAAGTTCCTTCTCCGTCCTGCATTAGCTGTAACTCGCAAATGTTGATCTTCTGCATTGTGATTTGGGGTCATTTAAAATATGTTTTAATGTCCATGGACACTTCCTATTTGATACTTGGGTTATTTAGAAGCATGTTGTCCAACTGCAAGTAGTGGAGGTTATTCTTGTATTCTTCTGTTATTGAGTTCTGGTTTAATCCTCGTTTTGTGAGAAAGTATATATTGGATGATATCCAGGTTTTTAATTTGTAAGGGTTTGTTTGTTTGTTTTCTCATCATCTAGAACAAGAGCACATTGGAAATGTGACCTTGCTAAATGGGTCCCCTTCCTGTCTGCTGGGGAGGGTAGATGTTTGTCTGAACCAAAAATTGGTGTGCTAATGGGAGTTGGCAGAGGTGCCTTGTCATGCATCTAAAACCACTTCCAAAGTTGTACAAAAGCCCCAAGGAAAATACCCCCAGGTGTTTTTGAGGTGGTTGGCTCTCTGCTGTGCTTCTGAGGGTTCAACTCAAGCAAGTCTGTGGCACTCAGTGGTGGTGAAGCCAGATTTAAACTTAGGTAGTCAGTGTAGTTAGGTAAATCGAGTCTAATACCAAGTGAAATCTAAAATGGAGGCCACGCTGGGAATGACTCAGGGAAAACAGGACAACTCATGGAATGTTAATGAAGTCCTGAAGAGGCCCTAGGCCAAAGTCCACCTCAAAGAAGTGTTAACCAACAGCCCCAACAGATTTGGAGAAGTGATAATCCCATCCCAAAAGGTGATAATTAGGTCCACCTGTGTCCCACCCCTTGGGCCTTCCAACCTACGTTCCATCACCAAAACTATAAAAAGGGGAAACAACCGCACTTCCACGGATTCCACCTCTTGGGTCCCCTTCTTCCTCCAGGAGAAGTCTTTTCTGCTGTCCTTTAATAAACTTCTAATTTCTACTCTGACCTTGCTTCGGCGTGCTTCTTTGGTGTTATTCTTCAACATTGGGGAAGCAAGAACTCGTCACCAGTCAACAGCGGTAACAGTGGCTGTGCCATTTAGTTTCTCCCTGGCCTGGGGTCCCTCTTTGTCAACCTCTTCTGCAGGTATCTCAATGACTAAACTGTCTTTTCCCACTCCCTCCTTCCTTCTCTTCTGATCTGTCTCCATAGGAAGCTCCTCCTCTGCCCATCTCCATCTTTCTTTCTCCTTCTCTCTCTGTACACAGTGTGCTGTGAGCCCTGCAGAACTCTGGGCCCCTAGTGACTCTTGTGGACACTTTGCACTGATAGACCACTAATCCCTAGTATGGCCCCTAGGAACATGAAGCTCTGTCTCAAGGAAGTTCCAATCCCCCTTCAAATGCTTGCTAGAGAAAGTTCTGCCTGTCAAGAGAATGTGTTATTTTTTCTTAGCAACACCAGATGATAGAGCCAAGATCTCTTGTCTTAGTGCATTTACTAAAATGGCTTTCAATAGGAATGCTTCCCCTTACCTTAGGAGATGCAGATTGAGAGATAGATAGGAAGATCACATAGAAGTAGACTGAGGCCTTACAACTCAGAAGTGTCTTTCTTCAAAGTCTGAGAGTGATGCCTCTGCATCAAAACCAGGAACTCCCGCCATTTCCACAGGACCCTATAATCTGAACTTCTTAGTTGCCAGGGAGCATGCTCAACCAGCCTCACTGCATTTACAGAGACCACTCTTCATCATTTTTCATGTCCCTGACTCAAGAGACCCCCACACACCCCCGTGCCTCCCATCTTCCTTTGAAACACTTGTTACCTCCCTGCCAATGGTCAGATGTAGTGAGGAGATCAGGGCCCAATGGGTCTTTCCTGAGCTGCAGGTTCCTTGCACAAGTATCTCTGCTCAGACTCTTGATGTCGAGTGTGACCCCACACCCTTCTCTTTTGTTGCAGGTGACTGACAAGCTGACTTCACTTCTTACTACAGTTTTATTCGGTGTTCCAGGATTAATCTGCAGGATGGTGTTCAGAAAAACGTCAAAAAAACAATAAATCCAAGGCATTATCTCAGCACCACCAGTTATCTCAGGGGAATTGGAACTAGCCGGGGGAAATGGTTTGGTTTACAGATTTCACTCTCTTTTGTAATCATGAGCAGTTGGTTTAGTGGAGCTGAATCAAAGCATAGGAAGCTGTTTTGTGAGAGAAATGCTGCAGAGCACAAATTCTATTAAAGAACTTGCTGCACAATGTCATGGTCTCAATGTTTTTGTCCCCTCCCACCCCAAATTCATATGTTGATGCACTAACCCCCAAGGTAATGATGTTTGAAGATGGTGTCATTGGAGGGTCACTAGGATTAGAGGAGGTGCTGAGGGTAGGTCCTTATCATAGGGTTTGTGTCCCTATTAGAAGAAGAAGAGCAACCACAGCTCTTTCCCTCCCTCTGCCATGTGCAGCCCTACTGAGAAGGGGGCCAGCTGCCTGCCAGGAAGAACCTCTCTGGACACCATGTCTGCCTCACCTTGATCTTGGATTTCCCAGATGCTGTGGCTTCAATTTAGTTTGTCCCTTAGAAATCCTTGTTATAACACAATTCCCCTTAAGAGGTGGGACCAGGATTAATTTTAAGAGGCAAGACAAGGATTAATCCATTCATGTGGTTAGATAATTACTAGATGAGTGGGTTGGTGGTCTAGTGGGTTATCTCAGGATGGGTTTCCTATAAAAGCCACCTTGGCTCCGTGTCTTAGGTGCTCCTTGTCTCTTTCTGTGTGATTCCTGCAATGCCTCAGGACTCTGCCAGCAAGAAATCCATCTCCAAGTGTGGCCTGTTGACCTTGGACCACACCATGAGCCAAAACGTCTTTCCTTTATCACTTGCCCAGTCCGTGGTGTTTCATTTTTAGCAACAGAAAACAGACTAAGATGCCAGCCTCCAGAACTGAACTGTGCACAGTAGGAGTCTGTGGTTTAAGCCACACCAACTGCAGCCTGCTGTCACAGCCTGTGCTGGCACACACAGGCTCCTGGCCCTTCAACTTTTCTGCTTCTTCCTCTTGGAGGGTTTTCTTTTTGTTTGTTTTGTTTTGTTTTAGGGTGTGGGGACACATAAGGGACATTAGAAGACCAACCTGACGATAGTTAAGAATACAAACTATCAAGTCAGCCTGGGTTGGTGTTTGCTAGAGTTGTGTGGAAGAGTCTTGGCCTTGATTATGACCTTGTCACTACTGCCCACCTGCCCTCCTCTTGCCACTCTTGGTTCAGTCAATGATTGTGGTCATTCCTTCCCTCTGCTCTCCACGTCTTATTTCTGCCTTGTCTCTTTCGCCTCCTCAGAGCTCCTGCTTCCTCACATCATCTGCTTGACACGACCTCTCTGTTTCTGGTCCCACGTTTCCATCTGCTCTGTTTCCTGCCTTAGTTCAACACCACTGTTCTCTGCTACCTGCAACCTTATGCTCCCACACTACTTCCTGGGAGTATTGGTTTGGCTATGTGCCACACACAGCTTGACCTACCCATTGGCTGCTCTTTCATCACATGGCCCACTGGACCATTCGACTCTACGCAGTGGGGTCCATCACATAATTCCCACATGGCCACAGAAGCAGTTTCACTTGCGAGGATTGCAGGTCAGGCCAGGTCCGTGACGGACAGTCCTGGTTCAGGTGCAGTGGAGAATGATATATGGGGGTAAAGTTGGCTCCAATGTTAGCCCTCAAAAACTGCAGAGAGCCTGGATCTTGTACCAGAGGAGATTGTCTAGAATTAGCAACTGGAGCTCACATCAGTCATAAGATCTGATTCTCCAATATAACACTGTTATTTGTAATATTAAAAATATGTGAATCAAAACTTTTACTTATTTTTTTTCATGTATCAAATGCCCATTTAATTAGCTGGTATCAGGATTGGTGAATAGCAAAGTGCTATGTCCTTTCCAGCCCATTCTCCCATGGACAGACCCCTCTGTCTGTGCCTCTGGCGTGGGGGAAAGGAGGCAGCTCCTGTGACCACTGTGTTTGCAGAACCAGTTCTGTCATCTTTTTCTTCTTTTTCTTTGTTTCAGTGCTGGGAATTGAACCCAGGGCCTCACACATGCTAAGCAAGCACTCTGCCATATCCCTAGCCCTACAGAACCAGTTCTGGAAGCCTGAGTGTGACACCCACTATAGCAAATGAAGTTGAGCTATCCCAGGTCACACAGAGAGCTCTTAGGTTTCTTTTTACCAAATAATGACTTGTGTCCACAAGTCTGAACAAGTTCATCTTAGCTGTTGCCCAAATCTTACCCTCAGTTATTAGTAAAACGATCTTTCAGGGCAATTTCCATCACACATACAGAGTCATTTATTAAACAGGTGATCACCAAGGAGTCACTGGGCTATTCATCCATCCTCTCCTGAAAACTTAATGAAGACACAATCCTCTCTCCTTCTTGGGCTGTATCCATATCTTGCATGAAAGCTTCACTCAGTGTAAGATTCTGTTGCTCAGGTATCAGCATTAGGCAATGAGAAACCCAAAAAGATGTAGGCCTCACCAGGTGCATTTAAGTGCCAGTCTGAAAGGCACAGGTCCCAAGCCTGTCTCATGTTTTATCACCTCAGAGTTAGGTAGAGTCTCTACAATATTTTAGCCAATTCACATTTTTTAAATACTAGCAATTTCACCTGGGAGAGAAAAGGTCTTTTCTAACCTCCACTGTGCTTGGGTATCAAGTCCTTAATTTTTCCAAGGAAAGCCCATCTCCAACATTCAACTTCCTAACTAGAAAAGCATCTGGTGAACAGATGTTGTGATAGTTTGAATGAGAGCTGCTCCCACCCCAAAGCTCCTGTGTTAACACAGGAATGTCATGGGCTCTCTCTCATCCAGCAAGAAGGTCCACAGAACAGGGTAGAGGAGAGTGTGGCTGCAGAGTCATGAATCAAGATCTCCGGAGATCAAGCTGAGAGCAGATCTAATTTTATTGCACAGTTTCCACGTATATATACTCAGGCAGTAGCTAACCAGATTATAAAGCATCCACCAATGCAATTTCTGGCCAACTGTCCTTGAGACAACCAATCAAGGAGCGGGCCATGGAGCAAGTATTGTGATTGTAACACATAGTCCTAAGCCCAGGGCTGTGCCTACAGAGTAAGCAGTTTGCTGCTCACGTGCCTAGCACGAGGGGAATGGTTTGCGACTCAGGCACCTTTACATATGCCACGTATGCAGTACTCCATACACTTGTCCCCACAGAATGTTTGGAGGGAAATTGATTAGATTGTCAAAGCTGACACTTATGTATGAGTGGATTGATTCTGTTATAGCTATAGACAGGTTGAGTGAGACTGGAGAGGGTGGGTCACTGGAGTCATGTGCTTCAAGGCTTCTTCTTCCCTGTGGCCCGTCCTTCCTCTCTCTCTCTCCTCCTGGCTGCCATGAATGGAGCAGAGCTCTTCCCCATGCCCTCTGCCATCGCGTTCTCCTCTTCATGGTTCCAGAGCAGAGGAGTCAGCCCACCCGGGCTAAACCTCTGAACCATGAGCCACAGCAAACTTTCCCTCCTCTGAGTTGTTCTGACCAAGTATTTTGATCACAGTGACACAACGCTGACTAAGACAGGAATTATTACCAAGAAGAGAGGTTGTGGCTGTAACCAGCATGACCATGTGGTCAGCAGCCTTCAGAGCTGGTCCACAGGAGTTTGGGATAGTTTATAGATACAGGCTGGAAAAGCTTCAGAGTGTGGTAGAATGACTCTGGTGGGAGCTCAGAAGACCCTCAGGAGGGACAGACAGATACATTTACAGACTCCGGAAAGTTGCTAGATTTAGATGCTCCTTTAACCCTGGGGGAGGGGTAGAGAGAAAGGAAAGGGACTGAGAACTGCCATGGTGGAGAGCAAGGGTCAGGAGAACAGAGGACCTGGGGGGGGGGGCAGTGAGGTCCATCTCTACTGCAGGGTCCATAGCTGCTTCTAACATGAGATTTCTGTGGCTGCTTCAAGGAGTCACTCACTGTTGCTTGGTGTCTGCTCCTCAAAGAAAGCCTGTAGTTAATAACGTGGGGTTTTTCTGTGATCATGAGAACTTCTACCAGCAAACCACACAATGCTAAGGGAACTTTTTCAAGGGTAGAATGCTCAGTCTCTTTGTACATCCCTCTTGCACAAAAGGGAAAGAGGCTAATTTCCTATGAAAATACTGCCTGGTTTGACAAGTTTCAATTAGGGAAACTTATCCCACGGATAAAGTTGTTCAGAGTTCACAGCTCCTTCACCCTCCCAGGACCTGGAGGCCCAATTCACTGTCCTGATCCCAGGGAATGAGGGCCTGGCCTCTTTTTCTCTCCCCTCCCTTCTGTTCACCACACACTTCTCCACCCTGGGGTCTCCATTTCCTGAATGACGGCCACTTCTCAGTGCTGGACTTGTCTGGGCTCTTCCTGACAATGGGCCTATGGCATCCTCTGGAGTCAGCTCCTGGGTCAGGACATTTGTTCCTGATATGGGGTGGGCACAGAGCATTTGTGCCTGCATTCCTGGGTCAGAGATCTGAGTCAGCCTGGGTCCTGTCTTCCAGTCTGGGTCTCACCTGAGCTTGTCACCTGAAGAGGGAGCACCAAGGCAGAAGCTGAGGGAGACAGAGGAGGCCTCAGCCACAGGCAAGTGCACCTTGAGTCCCCTGTGCACTGCTCTCAGGTGCAGTCTGGAAACTTCTACCTCAGCCCACCTCTGACTGACCTCCAGTTCTTATCCACCTCTCTACATGGATATTTCATGGGGCACCTCAAACATCCCATAAGCTGTGTGAGTTCTTTTGTCTTTCCTTTCTCATTTCTCCTCCCTCATGGCTAAAGGATGACCTAAACCTAGAACTTTCCAGAATCCATGAACATGTCCGTCTATCCCTTCAGAAACTCTCTGTGTTTGGGGGATGTCTGAATCAGAAAGGAGGAAAGTCACATTGACTGAGCACCTCTTGGGTGGTTAGGGCAAGTGCAAGCTCTGTGACCTTGAGAAAAGGGCACGACCCTCAGAGCTCACTTCCTTCACCTCTAATCAAAGGTAATGAGGCACCTCAGGTGGTGCATTCTACTCAGAAACGAGGTCATTCTGGGTTGAGAAGCTTTGAGGAAGACACACACCCCTGAAGGTCCTCAGAGTGAAGGCAGGGGTCAGACTTGTGGGGGTTCCCTTAGCATTTCCTTGCATCCCTCCCCTCAAGGAAACTCTTCACACCAATACATGGCTCCCTTTATGGACTCTCTCATGATTTTCCCTCTGGTCAGCTCCTGCCAGCCTCCTTGAGACTTTTTCAGCGGGTAGAATGCTCAGTCCCTTTGCACGTCTCTCCTGCCCAAAAGGGAAAGAGGCTTATTTCCCCTGAGATGTTCCTTCCCGTGGCAACTCTCCATTAGGGAAATGTATCCCAAGGGCAGTCAGTTGGCTTCTGCTGAAAGAAGCAGTTGCTATAAGCCATCTACCTCTGAACATCAGATATTTACCTAGTAAACATACTGAGTTCTGGGGATGGTTATCTTTGAAAAATCAAAAACTTGATAATCAGCAGAACTGGAGACTAGAAAGAGGAGAAAGGACCCACTCACTGGTGAAATTAGTGTTGGTCAGGATGTGAGTTGGCTAAAATATTTTAGAGATCTTGGGTGTTACTTTTTATTACTGTGACAATTACCTGAGAAAATAATGTAGAGAAGAAAAGATTCATTCTGGATCGTGGTTTCACTCCATGGACACCTTGCTCCACTGCTTGGGGCCTGAGCGAGCGGAACATGATGGCAGAAGCTCACAGTAGAGAAAAGCTTATCAGGTCATGACATCCAGGAAGGACAGATGATAACAGAGAGATGGATGATAGATAGATAGACAAATAGATGATAGATGATAGATAGATAGATAGATAGATAGATAGATAGATAGAAAAAAAGAAAAAGCAGGACCAAGAAGTGCTCTTCTAGGGCAAGTCCCAGTGATCGACCTCCTCCAACGAGGTCTGACCTGCTACAGTTTCCGTTACCTCCCAGGATTCCATTCAGTTACCAATGAATTAATCCATTGATGAAGTCAGTACCTTTGTGATCTAATCACTTCCTGCAAAGCTCCACCTCTAAATATTCCTGCATTGAGGTCCCAAACTTCAACCAATGAGGTTTTCTTTTTGGGGGGGGCACATTATACCCACACCATAGGATTATGGTTGAGGGAGCCCTCAAAGACTCATATTCATCTCACATTGAAAAAAATGGCATTAATTTCATTTCTAAGAGTCACCAAAAGTTCCAGCATTGCTCAAAAGCCCAAGTCCAACGATACCTCTCAAACCAAAAACAAATTCATAGCTATTATCCCCCATAAAAATCAAAAAGTTACAGGCTTCCAACATAGAATGGTACAGAATGAACACTCCCATTCCAAAAGGGAGGAATGGTAGCATAAGGGGAAGGGATGATACCAAAGCAAGGTCAAAACCCAGCAGGGCAGCATTAAACCCCTAGGCTCCAGGTTCAGCATCTGCAGCACACTGTGGGGAGGTGTGAATTGGAAAGGACTTCAGCAGCTGCAGACCTTGCCTGCTGCAGACCACAGAGGCTCCCCCTTGGACTGGCCCTGCTCACTGCCTGCAGCTTTCCTAGCCAGATGTCCACGATCCTGGCCTGTCAAATTTCTTGAGGACTATTTTAGTCAGCTTTGTGTTGCTGTGACTGAAATATCTGACAAAAACAACTTAGAGGAGGAACAATTTCTTTTCCCTCATTCCTCAGAGGTTTAGTGCCTGGTGGCTGACTCCATTGCTCTGGGCCAAGGTGAGGCAGGACATCATGGCAAAGGGGTGTGGTGGAAGAGTGCTGCTCCATTCATGGCAGCCAGCAAGCAGAGAGAGCAGGGAGAAGGGGTACAGGGAAGAGTAGCCCTTCCAAGGCACGCCCCATGACCTACCTAGTCACCATGCCCCACCTGTCTTCAGTACCCACTCAGTTCATTTAAACTAGACTAGACTGACTAGGTTACAGCTCTCACACTCCCATCATTTCACCTCTGAACATTCCTGCATGGATAGAGGAGCCTTTGAGGGACACCTTATATCAAACCATAGCATTTTACCCCAGTCCCCAAGCTTGTATCCATCTCACAATGCAAAATGCATTTAGTCTACCTCCAAGAGCCCCAGAGTCCTGTCAGTTGCAGTGTCCTAAAGTCCAAGTCCAATGTCTCCTCTGAGACTGAAGGCAAACTGTTGGATTTGAGCCCCGTAAAAATCAAAAGCAAGTTACGTACATCCAATATCCAGAGGCACAGAGTAAGCATTCTCATTCCAAAGGGGAGGAATAGAGACACGGAAAGAAGGAATGGGACCAGAACAAGACTGAAGCCCAGCTGGGCTAACAGCCCCTCAGATGTGTGGTGGGATATGTTCTCTAAATGGATTGGGCAACCCTTTGGCCTGCCTGGTGGCAGCCTCCGTGGGCTTTCTTTTAGCCTGGCATACCAAACTTCTTGGGGTTTGCTTAGTCGGCTTGGCTTTGCTGTGATCAACATATCTGACACAAACAACTTAGAGGAGCAACAGCTAATTTTGGCTATTTCATGGTGTCTCCAAGGCATCATTTCTCAGCAGAAGCATCATTTCTCGGAAAACAGTCCATGTGGCTGCTAATCCCTGGCGTTTCCATTCCAGCTTTGGTTTCACTTTCACAATGTCATGCATCAACCTCTCAGAAGCAGCTTGCTGTACTTTGCCTGGTTCCAAAGGTTCTTTTGAAATCTCTATGGAAACCTCCATGACCCGTTAACATGAGCATCTTGAATTTCCGCAGAAGTAGCACCACAGGAATGATGCCAAGATTCTGCAGTGGGTGAACTCCTTGGAGTTCTGCAATAGCTTCTGAGTGCTTTAGTGACTGAGTCCAGTTAAACAAATTCCTAGGCACCCCCATGCAAGCAGGGTACCCCATGATTTCCTTCAATGGAATTTCCCTTTGTGAGAAACACACTCACCTGCCCAAGCCCAAAGAATGGACTAAGAGAACCCAGAACAGCAAAAAGCTAGGCCTTCCTTTAATGACAGTCTTTCAAGATAGGGTGGCTGTGCTCAGGGACTCACAGATTGGGACAACCAGTTGAAAGGGTAAAATTTCTAAGCTGGAAAGTTTGAATTAAAATGTAAAAGATTAGGTATCATTAAATTCCTCTGCTACACCCAGATTCCTGAGATAGTTAAGACAATGCCCTACTGGCCATTTAGCCTAGGGCCCTGTGCAGTTTGTCACAGGGCCCGAACCAATCAGTTTGAATGTGTACCCCACTTAGGAGTGACCAATCGCCCCCGCCCAACCTGTTCCCGCCAATGAATGTGCTAATCACGTCTCAGAGTTGTTGTTCAATTTCCCCGCACCTCATGGTGATTTGTTCTGATGTATGCAAAGCCCACCGCCCTCTCCAGAAAGTGTACTTAAGCTCTGCTTGACCTCTGCTCTGGGCTCCAGGCTGCTCTCCCTTCTTGAGTGAGCACGGGGCCCCAGCGCGCTGAAATGGATCCCCGATAAATCCCCTTTTGCCAATTGCATGGAGCCAGTCTCTTGTGTGGTCTCTTCCTCCGACGCTCCGCAGGACCCTTACACAGTGTTTTATCCACTAGAGCACAAGATGCCTCCCCCAGTTCCTCATTGGCTGAGTGCCCTGGGGCGCACAATCTTCCTGAACATCACTTTGGTTTTGTGGTCTCCTACTGGGTTATTTAAAGAAATGCACCTTTAGTTGCCCCCACTGCCCTTTGTTCCCTTGTGGAGGGAAACTCCCCAGGACTGAGTGCCTTGGCATGTGCACAGTTTACCTCTGTTGGGAGCCCCTGTAAAACTCAAAGGCAGGTTACACCCATCAGATACTCAGAGGCACAGAGTAAACCCTGTCATTCCAAAGGGGGAGGAACAGGGCACAGAAAAAAGGAACAAGACCAAAAAACACTGGACCCCTGACTGTTGATCGGGTTGGGTTCCTTCCTTCCCACCTCCTGGTTGTCAAGGAGCTATGAATCTTACACTCTGGTGTTAACTGTCACTTTCCACTCTGCTGTCCCTCCAGCTGCCTTTCTCCATTCCAAGTCACTTTACACTTAAAGCTAAATACTGTATTCTGAAAAGGGACCACTGGGTTCTTATTTCACCACACCCTGGAGCCTGCAGTGAATGATCTTGCAAATTCCTGAGATGCCTGTAGGTATCTTTCCTATTGTCTCTGTGTGGAATATGTAGCATTTTTTAGTGCCTATAATCTCTTTGACAACAACTTTCTTGGCCCCAGTTTCTTTTTCTCATTCCACCATCTTTTTGACCCCCATGCCCCCTCCCTTCGCCTCCTACCCCTTTACCTTATCAAGAGTTTATCTAATCCTCCCGTGCTCCCCCTCCCAACTCCACTATAAATCAGCCTCCTTATATCAGAGAAAACATTTCAGCATTTGGTTTTTTGGGATTGGCTAACTTCACTTAGCATTATATTCTCCAACTCCATCCATTTACCTGCAAATGCCATAATTTTATTCTCTTTTATTGCTGAGTAATATTCCATTGTGTATATATACCACAGTTTTTTTATCCATTCATATACTGAAGGGCATCTAGGTTGGTTCCACAGTTTAGCTATTGTGAATTGTGCTGCTGTAAATATTGATGTGGCTGTGTCCCTGTAGTATGCTGTTTTCAAATCCTTTGGGTATAGACTGAGGAGTAGAATACCTGGGTCAAATGGTGATTCCATTCCAAGTTTTCTAAGGAATCTCCATACTGCTTTCTATATTGGTTGTACCAATTTGCAGTCCCACCAGCAGTGTATAAGTGTGTCTTTTCCCCCACATCCTTGCCAATACTTATTGTTGTCTGTAGTCTTGATAAGTGCCATCGTGATGGCATGAGGTGAAATCTTAGTTTTGATTTGCATTTCTCTAGTGATTAGAGATGTTTTTCATATATTTGTTGATTGATTGTATATCTTCTTCTGAGAAGTATCTGTTCAGCTCCTTAGCCCATTTATTGATTGAATTGTTTGGGTTTTTGGTGTTAAGTTTTTTGAGTCATTTATATATTTTGGAGATTAGTGCTGTATCTGATGTGCATGTGGCAAAAATTTTCTCCCAAAATGTAGGTTCTCTCTTCACCTCATTGTTTCTTTTGCTGAAAAGAAGATTTTTAGTTTGAATCCATACCATTTATTGATTCTTGATTTTATTTCTTGCACTTTAAGAGTCTTGTTAGGGAAGTCGGGGCCAAATCCAACATGATCAAATGAAGCGAAGGCCATGTGACTTCTGGAGTCACATGATTTAATTAGAGCTTATCAGCAGAGGCCTCATCACCATGAGGCTGGTATTTTCCACACACTCCCAACTGCCACTGATGTGCACCAGCACCCTCATTCTCAAACTGGGACAGCAGCTCCTCATCTAGCCCTAAGTGCTCTCAGCCACCTCGATTTCTTCCAGATTCTGAGCCAACTGGGCTTGAGAACTCCTGAGGTCAAATCACAAATTCTCTCCTAACCTCTGATTGTTTCCACACAGGTGGATCCCCTACCTGGGACAAGTACCCTTGGTGCAGAGTGGTGATTGGAGGATGGATCCTTAGGATCCCGACTGGCCCTGACCACAGGAGATCCTTTGCTTCTGAGCCCAGCTAGGAAGGCAGCTCCTTAGAAGTCCTCTGGGTTGTCACGGACATTCTGAGCTGAACCCAGATCCAGAGAAGTGTCCTGATTCCGCAAGGAATATTTCCCACTACTTGATTGTAGACTCATGGATCATTGAAAAGGAAGCAAGAACTATTAACTGAAGACTCAATGAGTTCTTTCAACTTCACAACCTTGAAAAAAACACCAAAATCTGACATTCAATTTCTTCCTCCTTATTTAGGGGTAATAGAGACTGATTCACCAGGTTTGCGGAGATGACATAAGAAAGATACCTTAGAACAATTCCTGGCCCATAATAGATGCTCAATGAGTTTGTTCAATGCATTTTATTTCTGTCTCGATTTAGTTTATTCTCCAAGTGGGTAGAGGACTAGGAGTCCTGGGTAATTCCAACATCTTCTAATGAGTCCAACATGCCTGACAGAAGGACACCTTCCACCAATCTCCAGTGCTCTCTACTGGTCAGCTCTTTTTTATAAAGGATGTTCACTTGTAACAAAGAGTCTTGCCTTCACCACCTAGGACCATTATGTGAACACACAGTCAATTTATATGCCCAAATTTGGGTGAATCAAGTTGGCCCTGGTTGGATTCCAGTAAGTTATTGTTTGCTCTATCTAGCTCCTTGCTATTTTCCTGCATGCTTCAAGTGTGTTTTCAGAAATGGCAAGGCCCCTGCGGTCTTCCAGGCTCATCCGACAGGCTGCTATGTTGGTGCCTTTACCACCAGCAAACTTCCCTGGAGAGCACCCAACCCAGATAGGATCATTCACCAGAGGGGTCACTCTGGCCACTACCATTCTGACTCTGGGAGAGAGGTGATATCTATTCATTGCTCATAATCCCAAAGATGTGGAAAGCTGGTTCCTGGATTCCCATAAATAGCACAACTAAATCTAAGTTAATAAAGAGAATTTAATGGAAGCTCTGAGCTACCAGGAAGGAAAAAAAAAAAATAAGGACATACTTAGTTTATTTTTGCTATCATTTAATGGAAGTGTGCTCTGAATCCCAGGCCCAGATCAGTTAGTCTGTTGTGAATCTTGAAGGATGAACCTTGCATTCCCCCTGCTCTGCCCACATATCCAAGGGCACAGCTCACCTTTCACAATGCCAGTGCTTTCTACTGGGTCTGCTTCACCAGAATCAGGGCACCTTGTCTCTTGGCCACATGGAGAGGAAGACCTCCCCTCTTTCAGGACCACCCATGTCCCAGAACCTTACCTGGGCCAAGGCTCATTTTTACCCAGGGCACCTACAATGTGAGTACCTTTTCTTCATTGGAACACTGGGTCCTGTCCTCAAAAACATTCTCTTCATTCTAGGATTAGGTCAAAGCTCTTAGGACTCCAAGTACCTCTTCTATTTGTAGCACTTATCATGTTTGAGACTTAATTTGGATTGGTTTTTGTGATTTGCATCTATTCCTCCTACAAGAATTGTTGTTCCCTGGAGTCAACTACCCAAACTCCTATTTCTCATTGTTACAACCCAGAATCTACTGTCTGATATATGAAGTTAATCTCATTAAAAGCATCTGGAAATGTGGGTCAAATCTATGACTGAGCTTAATAGAAAAAGTTAGAAGGAATCTACCAAGTTCCAGGAATGAAGACAAAACTTAAAATCAAAGTAATGTTTATGAGCTGGACCCTGTGTATCAGAAAGGGATGCAGGTGAGGGAATATTGGTCTTGATATTAGTCCTGATACTCTGAAAATTTGGAATTAAGCTTTGAATGTCTCTGTGAGGAAAGAAAAACAGCTGTAGATACATAGAATTATGGAATGAGAAATGAGATCTCTAAATAAAGCTGAGTTCTTCCTCCAAAGAAATCCTTTAGTGAAAGAAGATAAAAAAAACCCTCACAGAGCTCTGGGACGAAAATGTACAAGTCTTTTATGATAAATTGCAAAACCAAGCCTTTTCTATGTGCAAGATAAATGTCTATGTTTTCAGTACTCACTAGAGGAATCCCTGAATTAGATTGGTAAAGCCCTCCATCATCCTGCAGATGTAAGTACAGGGCATACTGGACTCCCAGAGAAAAACCTATGATGAAAATTACCATGAAGAATGTAGAAACTATAACAAGGTAAAACTGTGACTAATGGAACACAAGAGACCAAGTCAATGGGAGAACTGATTCCTCACTGATTTGAGATAAAAGAGCATTCTGGCATATGTGCATTGATAGCTCTGTGTGTTGGTATCTTTCGAGCACAGTACAGCAGTAGAACTGCTGGACCATGGTTGAGGGAATGTAAAGTGACCTCTAATGTACAGAGACAAATGGTTTTCCAAAGTATTTAAATTGATTTACACCCCTGCAAGGAATTACCAGGGGTTCTGGATTAGTTGTTTTTTTCTTTTAATCGATTTTTAAATTTTAACAATACAGTTATCCAGAGTAATTGGGTTCATCCAGACAAACTCATACATGCATAGAATTCAATTTCAGTTCATGATCCCCCTTTCCCCTCCCTTTTCCCTCCTGGCCTCCCACACCTCCTACATTCTCCTTTCTCTCCTCTGCTAGATTTATTTTGTTTCTATAATTTTTTTTTGTATTTGATTCCTTCATTTACTTATGCATAAAGGTGGAATTCCCTGTGGTGCATTTATATGTGCACATGATTTTTGAAGAACGCATTGAGCATTGCCTCGCCTTTGCCATCCCTCCACTCCCCCACTTAATCTCCTTCTTTTACACTAATGTCTTTCCCCATATCTCTATGAAGGCCTATCCTTCCCTCCTCATTTCCTCCATTTTATTTTATTTTATTTATTTGATTTTCAAAGATCCAGCCACACTTGGGTTCCTGGGATCAAGTCCATGGGGTCATGTGGGAGTGTTCCTTTTGAAAAGAGCTCAGTTTGATCCTCTGATGTTTTTTGAGGATTTTTACCTCTGTGTTCATGAGAGATGTTGATCTCTGGGTTTATTTATTAATGCTCAGCTGTCAGATTGGCATGTCATTCTAAATGGAGGAGATGAAGGTTCCCTTCTCTCTTTCCTGAAACAGCTTCATGGAATGGAACTTTTCCCTCCTCCCTTTGCCAGGCCAGCCTTCTAAACCTGGACCTTTCTTTTTCAGTGATTATAAAGTAAAAATGCACCCCAGTCAATATTTGTAGAGCTATTCAGAGTATCTATTTCATCTAGATGCATTTTGGTTGTTGGTGATTTTTAAGAAATTAGTTCATTTAATCCAAGTTGCTCAATTTTAATTGTGATATTATTTTTTCTCATTTAATATCTGCCAGACCTTGTCTGAAAGCCCCTCCTTCACTCTTAACATGGGCATTCTGTGTCATTTTCCTTTATGCCTCTGTAGCTCTCACTAGAGGTTTAACTTTTGGTCTTTTAGAAGAACCAGCTTTTGGAGCTATGATTTTCTCCTTTTCTGTTGCTCATTGTACAGATTGCTGCTCTTATCTTCATTTTCCTTCCTTCTGACCCGTTTTGCACTTATTTACTCTTTTCTAACTTCTTCAGATGGAAACTCAGTATCCTGACTCTCAGTTTTCTTCTCTGCTAAAATATGCATTTAGTTCTATAAAGTTCCTTCTCCGTCCTGCATTAGCTGTAACTCGCAAATGTTGATCTTCTGCATTGTGATTTGGGGTCATTTAAAATATGTTTTAGTGTCCATGGACACTTCCTATTTGATACTTGGGTTATTTAGAAGCATGTTGTCCAACTGCAAGTAGTGGAGGTTATTCTTGTATTCTTCTGTTATTGAGTTCTGGTTTAATCCTCGTTTTGTGAGAAAGTATATATTGGATGATTTCCAGGTTTTTAATTTGTAAGGGTTTGTTTGTTTTTTTTTTTTTTTTCATCATCTAGAACAAGAGCACATTGGAAATGTGCCTGGGCACTCACAAGGAGTGTGTGTTCTGCTGTTGTGGGTGAAGTGATCAGTGGATGTCAGTTAGGTCGATTACTCGGGGGTGGTGTTCAGTTCTGGGTCCTTGATGGTCTCCTCCCATGAACTCTGTCAGTTATGTGAGAGGAAAGTCAAGTCTCCAATTGCAACTGTTTATCTGTCTTTTACATTTTCCAGATTTTTTTTTCCTCCACAGTTTTGAGGCTGTGGGTGCCCACATACTTGGAATCGGTGTATCTTACACACAAGGATTTAACATACCATATCAGAGACAGGCATCCCTAGGGAGACCTACTCACGAGGTTGGCTGTTGGCTGAGTCTGGGAACTGGGCAGGTAAACCTTGCCCTCAGTGATCACAATGACTCACCATGTCTAAACCCTCTGTATGAACAATGTGGTCTACACTGCATGCTGCCTGCCTTCTGGGAGTCTATGGCTTCAGGACATGCCAGGCAGAGAGGAAGTAGGAGACGCTCCCTGGACTGAGACCCTGGACGTCTACACTGGGGATCTTCTCAGGTAGACCACCCTCCACACATGTTGTCCCAATTCATTAGTAAGGACTTGAGTGATCCCCTGTGAGTCCACTGGAGGGGGTCTTGGAAGCTCGCACCTGGCTTCCTCAGGACGTCTCCCCAGGTGCCTTTTCCTCTGTCCGTCTTGCTCTGGGTCCTTTGCTTTAATAAATCTTAGCTGTGAGTGTGACTCTATGATGAGATCTTCTTCCTTGAACCAGTGAATATCGAGTGGCCTCAGGATGCCCTTCTCCAGTAGCTGAGGCCCTGACACATACTCCATGAAAGATCTCATGTTCCCCAACAGGAGGTCAGGCAGGAGACACACCGTTGTCCTCAGAGATGTGGACATCTGATTCAGGTGCTGTCCCTCCCGTGATCCAATCCACACCACAACAGGAGGAAGAGGGGTGAACCTCTCCTTGTGGAGGTGCAGGGATTGGGACTCAGGGAAGGGGAGGGATATGCTCAGGTCACTTGTGTGCAGAGGCTGAGCTGGACCCTCCCCCTGCCCATAGCCCTCATGAGTCACCCCAGGGCCCCCGCTCTGCTCCTTGTTCCTCACCTCTGTCCTCACTCTCAGCACTCCACCCAGGGCACCTCAGCATCATAAAACAATTCTTTTTCTATTCCTCTTTCCTCTTCAGGCCTGATCTCATGGATGAGATCTCCCTCCCCAACCCTAATTCTAGGCTCCCCAATACCAAAAGAGGGGTCATCCTAAGTCCTCCCGCTGTCCCACATTTCTTCTCTCAGCCCCACGGCCCAACTGTTGCCACCTCCAATGGCAAAGTCTGGTCACTGCAGACCCCAGGAGTCTCTCCCGATCCCTTTCCTCCTCCACCTCCTGTCTACTAACTTAATCAGGGCAGTTCCCTTCTTGCTTCCACGACCCCCATAGCCTCCTGCCATCTTCCCCACCTCCTGCCCCTGCTGCCCCATACCCAGTCCCCCAGACCACATGCCCTTCCTCACCAACACTTCCTCCCTCCCTCCCCTCCCTGGGCTCTGCCCCCAGGTCCACCCAGGGCCTCGACCTCAAACTCACCTCGTGCTCCCTCTGGCCTCTGCTCTTCTGCACCCCTGGATCTCCCTGGTCCAACCCCCTCTTCATGCCCACTCCCCCTCTTCCCATTCCCACCAGGCTGCCCTCACTGCCCTTCTGGCTCAACTGCCCCTCTCTGGGACCCAGGTTACAGAGCCCATCATACAAGGAACAGGATGGGCCACAATTCCCTGTGCCTGTCTGAGCTCCCTCCAGCCTCCAGGAGGAAAACTCTCTCCCTGCATCTCCAAGATCCACCCCAGGGCTTGATTTGGACTGTAGCAGAGCCAGGCCTCCTGTCCATCTTCTCCTGCACCCCATTCTGAGGCAGCCTGTCCATCAGCCACAGCAAGGCTGAGACAGCAGGAGGAAGTTTCTTTTCCATCTTCAGCTGCCTATGGTCATGGCCAGGGCACTGTGAACAGAAAGGAGCTGAGCTCTGAGGCTGAGCCTCTGTCTATATGAAGACAAAGGGCAGGGAGTTTTCCCTGGGGTCAGGGCAATACAACTCCCACAACTTCCCTTTTCCAAATTATAAAACATGCCCTCCAGGAACTGTTCCATTTCTAATGATTATAGCAACCTGGCTTCTTCCTTTTTTAATTACCATGAAACAGCTGAACTCAACCCTGCTTAGAACTTCTCTAACACAGAAAATCAAGGTCAGGCACTTCATGGATCACAAGGTGAGGCAGGAGTCATTCTGAATGAGGAGGAAAAGCTTGTGGAAGGAAGAAGAGGGACAGAGGTGTTCTCTGGGGCTTGGAGAGACCCAAACTCTCCTCACAGAGAGGCAGGCAAGGAAGAAGCTCACCAGCCAGAAGCCCAGAATGCAGGCTGAGTGTGGACGGAGTGTGAGCCCAGCCCCCAAGGCCCAGATACACGCCTTCTACAGCAGGGACCTGTCTCCCTTCACACGCCACTCTCAGTGCCTCCCCTCCTCAGCTCACAACCCCTACTAAAGCCCCATGGACACAGAAAGGAGCTGTGCACTTGAAAAGAACTCATTGTCTCCCACAGAAAATCCACTCTCATATAGTAGTAGAATTTTTAAATAAGCTTTCAAAATCCAAGCTAGCACAGCTGCACACAGTGATGCACAGTTGCAATTCCAGTGACTCCGGAGGCTGAGGTAGAAAGATCTCAAGTTTGAAGCCAGCCTTGGCAACTTAGCAGGACCCTGTCTCAAAATAATAAAAACTACAAAGTGCTGGTTCTGCAGCTCATTGATGTAGTATCCTGTGTTCCTGGCAGGCTGGGCCTGTGTTCTGATTCTGCCCCGTTCTCTGCCCAGGGGGAGCACACTGGTCCTTTGGCCTGCTCAGCAGCTGCAGGCACCAGCTGGGGACAGGCAGCCTTTCAGTTGGACCCACCTCGGTTGTTGACTGTTCTCATGTGGCTCCAGAGCCCAGGTTTCTAACCCTGAGCACATTGGATTAGCTGAAGAGCTATAAGTCCCAGCACAAGGACTGTGGCCTGTTTCCATTGCCATCCTACAAGCTCCAGGTAGTCCTGGTTCCCAACTCACCTGCCATCCCTTCAGCCAGCAGGGCCCACCAAGTCCTCCTGCTCAGGAGATGGGGCTGTAATATTGTAAAAAGGGGCTGGCACCCAGGGGCAAACTGAGATCACCTGTTTCAAGGTCAGCGATGCAATGATGTCCAGTGTTGCCAATGTCTCGGCTTGGCACTGAATCACAAGCCACTCACAGCTTTGTAGATTCAAACAGCAATTCTTTATTCCCGAACTCACACCGGCCTCCACACACGTTCAGGGGAAATCTCCAAATCTACCACACAATTCACGTCCCAAAACTTTCTCAATTCCAGGAGAACTCAGCGGCAACTCAGGCAGAAGGCACGCCCTATTCCCAGCAGCAATATTCTTCAACCTCCAACTTCCCTAAAACCCATATTGTCTTAAACCAGGAACGCCCTAAACTTGTCTTAAACCAGGAAGCCCTAAACTTGTCTTAAACCGGGAACGCCTTAAGCCCAAGGGGCGGGATATTTCCTCAAACCTGCGGGATACACCTTAAATCTAGATCCACCCTCGTCCTTGAGCAGGGTCACCTTACGTGCAATGTCAACAGCGAAATTTCAAGGCAAGTCCATTTAACATTGGGGTACGCTGGCAAGGAAAAATCAATGCGTCATTCCTACTTGGCAACGGCCCTCAGCACAGTGTGGCCCAACAGTGTCTAAGTGAGGGAATTAGCAAAATCCATCCCCACTCTCCTCCACCAAATGAGGATGGGGAAGGCCTTGAGGAGGGTCACACCGTAACCCTGAGAACATTGTCACGGAGATGTCCACAGGAACAGCGTGGGCTGTGGGAGTAGTGGGTCTGAAGTGACACTGTGGATCCTGAACACGGAGTCTCCCGGTTTTGGTTCCAGTCCCCCTGTGTGCTCACCCACAGCCCTGTCTTCCTAGAGCCTGAAGAGGGCGTCGGGCTGGTCCTTGCTTCCTCCACACCCCACAGTGAGGGTGCTGAGCTGCCTCCAGTCCCTCCCTGCCCTTGCTGTGTGGACTGCCCAGGATGAAACATTGATAAGTGGGTGTCAGAGAGAAAGGCTTGTTAGGGGCTTGGGTGGGTCGCACACTGGTGTCTAAAGCAGCAGCTCTTCACACCAGGGAGTAGGGTTTGGGTTTCCTGTTGGGCTACACTGAATGCGCTTGGGACCTGGGGGAGAGGAAGGGAGGGTTTCTTCCCATCCTTCTGGCCACGCAGGCTCCTGGGTTCCCAGGGTGTGGAAATGTCTTTGGTGGCTTGTTCCAGGTGGTGTGGTTGTTTGGAAGTTGGTGGAAATATTTGCCTGTTCTGGAGATGTTCCCTCCTCCTTGTGGGGTGTGTCTGTGTCCTCAGAGCCCCTCATTCCTGGAAACCCCTCCCTAAGGCTCTGTCCCTCCCTCCTGCCTTCCCCACACCCAACAAGATATGGGTGGTTATTATTTTTTTCCAGTATCAGCATATTTGCTTGTTTCACTTTCTTCTCTCTCTGAAACTTGGGGACATTGGAATGTTCCCTGAGCCATCAAATCCTCCTGAATGCACATTGGGCTTTGATCTCTCTCCCTTCCAACTGATTTCCATATGTAATCATCTCCTGGAAGTGTGCCCTGCACTTGGTGGAAGATTAAAAATTTTATGTGAACTTTGACCTTTGTTTTTACCTTACTTAAGGCTTGGGTAGGTGGAGTTACAGGAAGACGAAGTCTGGACATCCAGCCAGCAACACACAGCACTTCTGGACAGAAGGATGTCTTTGGTGAGTCCCCAGTAAGGGTTTTGAACCTTTGATTTTCAAAGCAACAGTGACAGTCTATTATCAGAAATATGTGTGCTGTCCTTGTGGGCTCCAGCTCAGGTGTAGAGGGGACAGGAAGGGAGAGGGGAGGTGGGCTGCAGGTCTGGGGCTCTCCCACAGCAGGAAAGGAACCATGGTTTGGGTCCAGGTCCCCAGAGGCTTCCCTGCCTCTGCTGTTGTGTGGGGTTTGGTCTCCTGAGTACTGGCTGCCTCCTGGCACCTCGTTGAAGGCTTTACTTTACCCAAACCAGGCTACAGGAAACACCTTATTGGGACGGGATTGTGACTCAGTGGTAGAGAGCACATGTGAGGCACTGGGTTCAATACCCTGCATCACATAAAAATAAGCAAATAAAATAAAGGTATTGTGTCCATCTACAACTAAAGACTTTTTTAGAAAAGAAGAAAAAGGGCAATGATCTTCCAGTTAAGATCAGAGGAATTCTCGAATGATGGAGGAGCATTTAGTTTCCAAAGCATTTAGTTCTGTTCTTTTAATTTAATTACATTTTCTAATTTATTCAACAATAATATGTGAATATATTTGCCTTGTTTAAGAAATAAAAAGCAGAAAGTCCAAGGGACATCAATAGAGGAAAGGGATGGGGTGGGAAGAAGGAAGTGAGGGAGAGGTGTTAGGGAGTGATACTGGGCATATTATATTGCTATATTGGTGCAGGTGTGTATAGGCAACAGGACACTCATCATTATGTACAAGTATAATGCACTCGTAAAGGGATGTTGAAAGAGAATTTTTAAAAAAGAAGAAACCAAAATCCAAGTGGAAGTCCTGAGCATGAAGAATCAGCCCTTTTCCCAGACCCCCTGTGTTGTCTCTTCCCCCTGAAGCAGTTTGGGGTACACTCTGCCACATGGTTCTACTCACCTCTATATAGCTCTCTTGTAAGTGCTGACTTGTAGCCTTGTGTTTTATGGTGGATTCTAACTGGGTTCCCTGAGTACAGTTCACCTAGATACACTTGAATCTTTCTCATTACTTAAACGTGTTTCCTAGAACCGATCTGCTGTATTTCAGTACATGTGTGCTGATTTTTTTCCAGTACGAGGGATTGAAACCAGGACCTTGAGCAAGTGAACCAAGTGCTCTCTATGAACGAGCTACTTCCCAGCTCTTTTTAATCTTCACTGTGAGGCCAGGTCTCCTAGTGGCCCAGGCTGGCTTCAAACATGTGATCCTCCTGCCACAGGCTCCCAGTCACTGGGACTACAGCCAGGCCTGAGCACTGCCAGCAGGTATTACCTTTCTGATGCTAAAATCAGCCCCCCTTGGGTCAAGATGACTCCTGATCCTTGCTGCCAAGGACTTGAACTCCCAGGAGATCTCCCACCTCCTCCAGGCAGCTGCACCCTCACTTCTCTCTGCAGCAGCTCAGCTCCCTGGCAGGGTGCACTGGGCCAGATGCCAGGCTCAGCTGAGTTGGGGGAGGGCAACTGGTTGCCTCAGTGTACATTTTTTTCCCATTTTTTAATTGGGGCACTATAGTTATACATACAGATGGGATCGCTCCTCAGTGTACTCCAGAAGTACAACTCACTCATGGGAACTTCAAAGAGAACCCGTCCCCCTCTGACTCCTAACCACATCCTGTCTTCTTTGCCTTGATTTTGGCCTGGAGCACAGACTCCAGCTGCCCCAGTTTGTCTGGGACTATCTGGGATTGTTCAGGCATAAATGTTGGGAACCCTGAGACTCAGTTTCCCTCTGAATCTTCTGCTCTCTAGGAAAGTCACCTAACCATCCTGAGACCCAGTCTTCTCGCCTGTGGAGGGGGGTGATGGTACTTCTTACTCGAAGGATGATGGACAGTGGGGTCAACTGTTCTGCAGTATTTAACACGTTGGGCTCTGTACGTGGGCACCCTGTACCTCATAAGCATCACTGAAGCCCATGCACGTGGCTGGTGGTGACCTTTAACGATGAGTTTTGGACCTTCTTGGGAATCATATCGACATTTGCTGATACAAACTTTCTCTGTGCATAAAATGTGCTCTCTGTAGCTGGTGCACATCACTGCCCCACACTTCTGTGCTGCAGATCTACTGCCATGGTCCCTCAAAGACACACTTTCCATCTCCTCCTTGTCCCTGAGCACCTTTCCAGGCTAGCAAGCACATGGTAAATGGAGAGGAGAGGTTTCCCTTCTATATAAGGAGAGGTCTCTCCTCTCTGACTACTACAGGTGATGAGCACAGGGATTCTGTAGGATTGGGTTGGGTCTTCTTGCAGGTCAGGTTTTGGAACATTCCATACAAAGGCCCCCTTTATCTGTGTCTGATTTTTCTGTTGCAGGACAGAACAAGTCCAAAACCTGGAGACCTCATTGAAATTTTTTACCTTGGCTATGAGCACTGGGCCATCTATGTGGGAAATGGCTATGTGGTCCATATGGCTCCAACATGTAAGCATGGTTTCTCTATTAAACACAAGGGCTGAGATCAAGGGTAAGAACGCAAGCACAGTTATGTGCTGGTCCTCACACTGCCTGGCACAGCAGGCTCTCAGTCAGCACTTACTGAATGAATCAGCTCTTTGCTCTGGCTGTATCTCTGCTAGTCCTCATTATCAGTGAGTTCAGGGAGAATTGTTGACCTGTTTCCATTTTAGAGCAGGTTCAGTCCCAGTTGATCCCGCTGTAGTTGAAGAGCATCCCTCCAAAGGTCCAGTCCCCTGTGTCTGTGGAGTTCTACAAGGTCAAACAACAGTAGAAGGAGTTGATCCTTCCAAGAGTTTATACCTGGCTGCAGAGAGCAATGGACAGGTGTGGGCCTCCAGCCTCCCCAGGGCCAGCATGGAATCCTGCTCCTCTGCCTCCTGACTGTGGAGCGTGTGGCTTCACCTCAGTCAGTTGAGCTCTATCTCAGAAGAGCAGGGATAGGGATTCCTGTCTCCCAGGCCATGAGGGAGAGAAATGAAGGAGGGCAGGGAGAGCCTGGTGCAGGGCCTGGCCAGGTGTGGGGCCTCCTCTCTCTCTGTCCCAGCATCATGGCCTTAAGGGACACGCGGAGATGCTGGAAACCCCACTCACCTGCACACAGAGGAACACTGTCCAGTCCTTCAAGTCACTAGTAGAGTGGTGTGGACATGCACCTGTGTGCACATAGGAAGTCAGTCAAGTGGGAGACATTGAGACCTTCTGTGGCACCTACAGCAGCTCACAAACTCAGAGACTTTGAACAGAAAATGACAAAGAGCTCAGCTCACAGCAGTGCTCACACTCAGTTGTTGAAGCGTCATTGAGGGAGTGCATTTGTCCCTGAGCCTGGCCACTAGGAACCTGTCCCCCTTAGGCTGTGCTGCTGCGGGAGCTCCCTGGTTGGGGTCCAGCACCTGGGACAGCAGCAAGGTCCTGCTCACAGCAGGAGAGGGAGGTCTGTCTGGGCTAGAGCTAGCTCTGGGGAAATCAGGACAGTGTCCAGTTAGGGCTGCATGAGGTGGGCCCTTTGTTCTTGTTGGTTTGTTTGGTTGGTTGAAGCCCTGGGGGTTGAACCCAGGGTGCTCTAACTCTGAGCTACACCCCCAGCCCTTTTAAAATTTCTGTTTGAGCACACCCAAGATTACTCATGGTCACCAAATGTTTGTCCTTCAGGGGACCTCATAGATGGTAAACCAGGACTCAGCAGATCCTTCACAGGGTTACGTGAATATAGTTTTGGTGGCTTAGTGCTCATAGAGGTCATCTGAAAAGTGTGTGTCTTCCAACAAACTTCACCTCTTTTGAGAATACACCCCATATAAGAATGTTGTTATCACAACTAGGTGGAGAAGAACGCTAAGTGCTTGGGGAACACTCCACAGCCAGGTCTCCAGGAGCCCACAGTTAATCAGTTGATGTGAGGGGCATGTCCCATGAAGTACCTGCATTCATCATTTAGAGCTTTAAGGTTCCAGGTTACCACCCCATGTTCACAGTCATCCTGAGCCTCGCCTGTGTGGAGGGCTACTTATCATTGGCATATTTCTACACTAAAAGTTTTGGCTCCTTCCTGTGGAGCAGTTAGGCTATTGCCAACCCTTTTGTTATGGAGTTTTGAAGCTAAACTGCTTATGTCAGGCTGCCTTCCCTGAAGAGAATTTAATGTATTGTTCGAACTTTTTTCAGGCCTTGTAGAATCATTGGTCATGGATTTTTCTAATTCAGAGATTTCCACTTAAATAAAGGGCATGCTGACGAAAAAATAATATCCAGATTCTCTTCATGATCAGCTTTGGAATTTCTTGAAAAATTCAATTATGTAGGAATGCTTTATGCATAATTATCTCAAGGTTAAAATTTGATTGACATTTCAAAAGTCATATATTGTTATTGGGGGTGAGAGATATCCCAGGTTGCAGCATCCAGCTCCCTTAGGTTGGAAACCTTTGTATATTTTATTACCACAAATAATGAATAATCCAACATGAAAGAGACAGAGAGGGAGTATGTGTGTTTCCAGGTAGATCATTACCCACCACCAGGTGTATTAGGAATATCATGATTATTCTGGGCATCTTGGCATTGGCAAAATGTCAGGCGATCAATAGTGCTTAAAACGGGGGAAATCATAATACATTTTTATACATGTGATAAAAATTTTCACAAATTCTATCCCCAAATAAATATGATCAACTCCTTCTCCAATATGCTGTGAATATTGGTCTGTACCGTGTGCACACCTGCCCTCTGCCTCATGTAATGGTACTACAGAAACACTCCATGTACTCACAGAGATTCCACTGATTTCAACTATGGTTTCAGTGAGTTTCTTAATACATATTTGAAGGTATCGTTTTCACTTTCTCATTTTAGTTCTGATTCCTTCAACACTGGACTCCAGGACCTCCCATGTGAATCATATGAAAGGAATTAATGATAGAGCAATCCAGGACATGCCTGAGTCAGGGAGGAGGGGGCACAGCAATGAAAGCATTGCAGCTGTCCTGAGCCACGCCAGGGTGGGGGGGCTGCTTAGAGCACTGCTCCAGCTGGGAAGGAGTGTGGGCTACAGACACTGACAAGGAGAGGAGGCCACTTTCCGAAAACCACTTCTCTCCCAATGTGCAGTGAGGCTGTCTGGACTGGGGCCAGCTCTGAGCCACTGTGGCCCTGCCCAGGCCTGAGTCCACTGTTTCCACAGGTGAAGCGGCAGGAGGTGGTGTGAGTGGCTTCAGTTCCGTCGTGGGTAACAGAGCCATAGTGAAGAAGGAGCTGCTGTCCGTGGTGGCCGGAAAACACAAGTACCGGGTCAATAACAAGCGCGATAAAAAGTATAACCCACTGCCACCCAACAAAATTGTCCAGCAGGCAGAGAAAATGGTGGGGAAGGAAGTCCCCTATTCAGTGACAACTAACAACTGTGAGCATTTTGTGACCGCGCTGCGCTATGACATTCCCCACAGTGACCAGGTGTGTCCTCAGCCTGTGTCCCCGTCCCTGGGACCAGACCATTCCCCAGCTCACAGGGGCTGGGCACCTGCTGAGGGCTGGCAGTGCAACCTGAGTTGGAGATTGCCCAGCAGCGGGGGTCAGGGAAGCTGGCAGAGTGAGCAGTGGGGTCCAGGAGCAGGAGACCTGCTCATGTTGGGCCCATTTTTTCTGCTCAAGGACAACAAGAAACACATGAGCTTTTGTGGGCAAGCTGGTCCCTCTCCTTACTCTGCCAGGGTCGCTCTATAGCCCGAGAGCGGCCATAGACTCTTTGTAATGAATAGGCGAGGCTGCGTTCCAATAGAGCTTGATTTCTTTTCATTTATTTACTTTTGTAAAAATAGGTGACAGCCTAGATTTGACCTATGGGACATTGGGTATCAAGGCTTAGTTTAAAAGACCTTGAAGTGCTGGGTCTGTAGCTCAGTGGCAGAGCACTTGCCTGGTGTGCACCATACACACACACACACAAGAAAAAACTAAGGAATATTACATCATCCTTATTATTATTTTATTTAAAGACTGCCTTTCTTTAAGTTAAATTGGGGCCACACTAAGTTGCTGAGGCTGAACTTGAACTTGTAATCCTCCTGCCTCAGTCTCCCTAAGCACTGGGATAACAGGCAGGTGCCACCATGCCTCACAGGAGGCCTCTCTGTTGCGGGGTTTGTTTTCTTGCATCTTCCCTTCTTGGTGTCCAGGGAGGTTGACCTTGGCCTGTGCAACACAGATTCAGGACAGGGGAGGGTTGGGCTCTGGTGAAGAGGGGAGGTAGGCGGGGAAAATCCATGCCTTCTGAAGTGAGGGCTCCAGGCTGGAGCCCAGGCTTAAAACTGAGACCTGCCCTTCAGCTCATGCACTGGGGTGCAGGGAGACCTGCTTTGTTGCTGTGACCTTGCTGAGTGGGTACCCTTCCTGTCAGCTGGGAGGGTAGACACATGTCTGGACCCAGGGGAGGTGTGCTGGTGGGGTGGGGTGGGGAAGTGCCTTGTCCTGCATCTAAACCTACTTCCAAAGTTGTACAGAAGCCACACGGATCAGTCCCCACACCCGGGGCCTTAGGGGTGCTTTCCTCTCTGCTGTGCTCCTGAGGGTTCAACTCAAGAAAGGCTGGTGCGCTTGGTGGTGGCTGTGCCATTTAGTTTCTCCCTGGGGTCCCTCTTTGGGAACATTTTCTCAAAGGTATCTCAGTGACTCGCCTGTCTTCTCCCTCTCACTCCTTCGTTCCCTTCTGACTTGTCTCCATAGGAAGCTCCTCCTCTGCCCGTCTCCAGCTCTTTCTCCTTCCCTCTCTGTACACAGTGTGCTGTGGGCACTGCAGAACTCTGGGCCCCTAGTGACTCTGCCCACACTCTGCACTGATAGACCACTGGCAACATGAAGCTCTGGCCCAAGGAACATCCCCTTCAAATACCTGCTTGAGAAAGATCTGACTGAAAAAAGAGTGTGCTATTTTTTTCCCCCAAACAACAGCAGATAACTCTTGCAAGGCCTCCATGTCTTAGTGCATTTACTAAAACAGGCTTTAAATAGGAATACTTCCTCTGGCTCTATGAGATGCAGAGTGAGAGGTAGAAAGATCACGTAGGCCCAGATAGAGGCCTTAAAACTCAGAAGGGTTTTTCTGCAAAGACTGAGAGGGATTCCTTTGGAATTATTCATCAGAAAAGCCAGGGCCTCCTGCTGTCTCCATTGGACAGTACAATTCCAACCTCATTGGTGCCAGGGAGCACTTCAGCCGGCCTCATTGCATTTACTGGATCACCCTTCATCACTTTGTACCTCCCTGACTCTAGAGACCCCCACTTGCCCCCTTCACCCTTCTCCCCATCTCCGTTTGAAACACCCATCACCTTCCTGCCCATAGTGTTTCCTCTGGGATGTGGTGAAGAGGACAGGGACCATGGGTCTTTCCTGAGCTGCAGGTTCCTTGCCCAAGTATCTCTGCTCAGACTTCTGATGTGGAGAGTGACCCACTCCCCCCTCTTCTCTTTTATTGCAGGTGACTAATGGAATCATCACGTTTGTTCTTACGTTTTTATATGGTGTTCCAGGACTCCTTATCAGCAAAGTGACCAGAATACTGCAGAACAGTTAATAAATCCAAGGCGTTATGTTGGCGGCACCAGTTAACTCTGGGGGATTTGAGCAAGCTGGTTTACAGATTTCACTCTCTTTTGTAATCATGAGCACTTGGGTTAATAAAGCTGAATCAAAGCACAGGAAGCCTTTATCTGAGGGAAATGCTGCCAGCACAAATTCTATTAAAGACGAGATTGCACAATATCATGGTCTCAATGTTTGTGTCCCCTCCCACCCAAAATGCACATGTTGATTCGCTAACCACCAATGTGTGCTCTTCAGAGATGGTAGTGTAAAGCGGTCACTAGGTTTAGACAAGGTGGTGAGAATCGGACCCCCAATGTGGGTTAGTGTCCTTAGAAGAAGAGGAAGAGCGACCAAAGCTCTCTTTCCCTCCCTCTGCCATGTGCAGCCTTACTGAAAAGTGGGCCAACTGCCTGCCAAGAAGAACCTCTCTGGACACCATGTCTGCCTCACCTTGATCTTGGATTTCCCAGCCACTGTGATTTCAATTTAGTTTGTCCCTTAGAAATCCATGTTGTAACACAATTCCCCTTAAGAGGTATTAATTTTAAGGATTAATCCATGTATGTGGTTAGATAATTACTAGATGAGTGGGTTGGTGGTCTAGTGGGTATCTCAGGATGGGTTTCCTATAAAATACACCTTGGCTCTGTGTCTTCGGTGCTCCTTGTCTCTTTCTGTGTGATTCCTGCAATGCCTCAGGACTCTGCCAGCAAGAAATCCATCTCCAGGTGTGGCCTGATGACCTTGGTCCACACCATGAGCCAAAACTTCTTTCCTTTATCACTTACCCAGTCTGTGGTGTTTCCTTATTAGCAACAGAGAACAGACTAAGACACCAGCCTCCAGAGCTCAACTGTGCACAGTAGGAGTCTGTGGTTTAAGCCACACCAACTGCAGCCTGCTGTCACAGCCTGTGCTGGCACACACAGGCTCTTGGTCCTTCAAGCTTTTCTGCTTCCTTCCTCTTGGAGGTAATTTTTATTGAAGTGGTGTGAGGACACACACAGGACAGCAAGGAGACTGACCTGAATGACGGGCAAGAAGGGAAACCACCGGGTCAGCCAGGGCTGGTGTCTCATGGGCTTGAGTTGTGTGGAAGAGTCTTGACCTTGAGTGTGACCCTGTCACTAGTGCCCACCTGCCTTCCTCTGGCCACTCTTGATGCAAACAGTGATTGGAGTCACTCCTTCCCTCTGCTCTCCATGTCTTGTTTCTGCCTGTCTCTTCCACCTCCTCAGAGCTCCTGCTTCCTCCCCACATCTGCTGGCACTGCCTCTCGTCTCTGATCCCACATTCCCCTCTGCTCTGCTTTCTGCCTCAGCTCAACACCACTGTTCTCTGCTACCTGCTCCCACACTAGTTCCTGGGAGTATCTGTTTGGCCCAGTGCAACACACAGCTTGGCCTACCCATTGGCTGCCCTTTCATCACAAGGCCCACTGGGCCAATCAGCTCTGCCCAATGGGGTCCATCACATAATTCCCACATGGCCATGAAGCAGTTTCACTTGCAGAGGATTGCAGGTCAGGCCAGGTCTGTGACTGAAGGTCCTGGTTCAGGTGCAGTGGAGAATGATATGTGGGGGCAATCCTGGCTCCAACTTTGGCCCCTCAAGAACTGCAGAGAGCTTGGATCTTGCACCAGAGGAGATCCATTGTCTGGAGTTAGCAACTGGAGCTCACATTACTCATAAGATCTGATTCCCCACTATAACTGTTATTTGTAAAATTAAAAAATGTGTAAATCAAACCTCTTACTAATTTTTTCATGGATAAATTGCCCATTTTCTTAGCAGGTATCAGGATTGGGCAGCAAGTAGCAGAAGTGCTATGTCCTTTCCAGCCCATTCTCCCAGGGCCAGACCCCTCTGTCTGTGCCTCTGGTGTGGGGGAAAGGAGGCAGCTCCTGTGACTACTGTGTTTGCAGAACCAGTTCTGTCGTTTTTTTCTTCTTTTTTTTTTTTTTTTTGCAGTTCTGGGGGTTGAACCCAGAGCCTTTCACATGCTAAGCAAGCACTCTGCTACTGAGTGAAGACACAATCCTCTCTCCTTCTGGGTGCTGTATCCATACCTTACAAGAAAGCTTCACTCAGTGCGAGATGCTGTCTTCAAAATCAGCATTGAGCCACTGGAAATCCAATCAGAGGCTGGCCACACCAGGTGCATTGAGGTGCCAGTCCCAAAGGCACAGGCTCCAAAGGCCTGCCTCATGTTGTGTCACCTCAGAGCTGGGCAGAGTCTCTACAATATTCTAGCCAATTCACATCTTATAACTAGTAGTAATTTCACCTGGGAGAGGGAGGTGATTTCCAATCTCCAACAGTGCTGTGTATCCAGTCCTTAATTTTTCCAAGGAAAGTCCAACTCCAACATTCAATTTACTAACTAGAAAAACATCTGGTGAACAGATGTTGTTATAGTCTGGATAAGAAATGCTCCCACCCCAAAGCTCCTGTGTCAATGCAGGGAAGATTAGATGATTAGATTGTGAAAGCTGTCACTTCTTCCCGCCATACCATGTGAGTGGATGGACTGTGTTGTAGCCCTAAGCAGGAGGGGTGAGGCTGGAGAGGGTGGGTCACTGGAGTCATGTGCTGCAAGGCTTCTTCTTCCCTGTGGCCTGTCCTTCCTCTCTCTCTCTCCTCCTGGCTGCCATGAATGGAGCAGAGCTCTTCCCCATGCCCTCTGCCATCGCGTTCTCCTCTTCAAGGTTCCAGAGCAGAAGACTCAGCCCACCCGGGCTAAACCTCTGAACCATGAGCCACAGCAAACTTTCCCTCCTCTGAGTTGTTCTGACCAAGTATTTTGATCACAGTGACACAACGCTGACTAAGACAGGAATTATTACCAAGAAGAGAGGTTGTGGCTGTAACCAGCATGACCATGTGGTCAGCAGCCTTCAGAGCTGGTCCACAGGAGTTTGGGACAGTTTATAGATACAGGCTGGAAAAGCTTCAGAGTGTGGTAGAATGACTCTGGCGGGAGCTCAGAAGACCCTCAGGAGGGACAGACAGATACATTTACAGACTCCGGAAAGTTCCTAGATTTAGATGCTCCTTTAACCCTGGGGGAGGGGTAGAGAGAAAGGAAAGGGACTGAGAACTGTCATGGTGGAGAGCAAGGGTCAGGAGAACAGAGGACCTGGGGAGGGGGCAGTGAGGTCCATCTCCACTGGAGGCTCCATAGCTGCTTCTAACATGAGATTTCTGTGGCTGCTTCAAGGAGTCACTGTTGCTTGGTGGCTGCTCCTCAAAGAAAGTCTGCAGTTAATGGCATCAGTTTTTTCTGTGATCATGAGAAGTTCCACCTGCAAAATAAGCTCCTTCACCCTCCCACGACCTGGAGGCCCAATTCACTGTCCTGGTCCCAGGGAATGAGGGCCTGGCCTCTTCTTCTCTCCCCTCCCTTCTGTTCACCACACACTTCTCCATCCTGGGGTCTCCATTTCCTGAATTACGGCCACTTCTCAGTGCTGGACCTGTCTGGGCTCTTCCTGACAATGGGCCTATGGCATCCTCTGGAGTCAGCTCCTGGGTCAGGACGTTTGTTCCTGATATGGGGTGGGCACAGAGCTTTGTGCCTGCATTCCTGGGGTCAGAGATTTGAGTCAGCCTGGGTCCTGTCTTCCAGTCTGGGTCTCACCTGAGCTTCTCACCTGAAGAGGGAGGACCAAGGCAGAAGCTGAGGGAGACAGAGGAGGCCTCAGCCACAGGCAAGTGCACCTTGAGTCCCCTGTGCACTGCTCACAGGTGCAGTCTGGTAACTTCTACCTCAGCCCACCTCTAACCTGACCTCCAGTTCTTATCCACCTCTCTACCTGGATATTTAATGGGGCACCTCAAACATCCCATAAGCTGTGTGAGTTCTTTTGTCTTTCCTTTCTCATTTCCCCTCCCTCATGGCTAAAGGATGACCTAAACCTAGAACTTTCCAGAATCCATGAACATGTCCGTCTATCCCTTCAGAAACTCTTTGTGTTTGGGGATGTCTGAATCAGAAAGGAGGAAGGTCACATTGACTGAGCTCCTCTTGGGTGGTTAGGGCAAGTGCAAGCTCTGTGACCTTGAGAAAAGGGCACGACCCTCAGAGCTCACTTCCTTCACCTGTAATCAGAGGTAATGAGGCACCTCAGGTGGCGCATCCTACTCAGAAACGAGGTCATTCTGGGCTGAGAAGCTTTGGGGAAGACGAGAGAGACACACACCCCTGAAGGAGGAGGTGGTCAGAGTGAAGGCGGGGGTCAGACTTGTGGGGCTTCCCTTAGCATTCCCTTGCAGCCCTCCCCTCCAGGAAACTGTTCACACCAATACATGGCTCCCTTTATGGACTCCCTCATGTTTTTCTCCCTGGGCAGCTCCTGCCAGCCTCCTTGAGACTTTTTCAGCAGGTAGAATGCCCAGTCCCTTTGCACGTCCCTCCTGCCCGAAAGGGCAAGAAGCTTATTTCCCCTGAGATATCCCTTCCCGTGGCAACTCTCCATTAGGGAAATGTATCCCAAGGGCAGTCAGTTGGCTTTGTGATGAAAGAAGCAGTTGATATAAGCCATTTTTACCTCTGATCATCAAATATTTACCTAGTGAACATACTGAGTCCTGGGGATCGGTTTTCATTGAAAAATTAAAAACTTGATAATCAGCTCAACTGGAGACTAGAAAGAGGAGAAAGGACCCACTCACTGGTGCTATTAGTGTTGGTCAGGATGTGAGTTGGCTAAAATATTTTAAAGATTTAGGTGTTACTTTTTATTACTGTGACAATTACGTAAGGAAATAATGTAGAGAAGAAAAGATTGATTTTGGCTCGTGGTTTCACTCCATGGACACCTTGCTCCACTGCTTGGGGCCTGAGCGAGCGGAACATGATGGCAGAAGCTCACAGTAGAGAAAAGCTTATCAGGTCATGACATCCAGGAAGGACAGATGATAACAGAGAGAGAGAGAGAGAGAGAGAGAGAGAGAGAGAGAGAGAGAGAAAGAGAGAGAGAGAGAGAGAGAAAGCAGGGCCAAGAAGTGCTCTTCTAGGGCAAACCCCACTGATCTACCTCCTTCAACGAGGTCTGACCTGCTACAGTTTCTGTTACCTCCCAGGAGTCCATTCAGTTACCAGTGGATTAATCCATTGATGAAGTCAGTACCTTTGCGATCTAATCACTTCCTGCAAAGCTCCACCTCTAAATATTGCTGCATTGAGGTCCAAAACTTCAACCAATGAGGTTTTCTTTTTGGGGAGGGGCACATTATAACCAAAGCATAGGGTTATGGTTGAGGGAGCCCTCAAAGGCCCATATTCACCTCACATTTAAAAAAAAAAAGGCATTAATTTCATTTCTAAGAGTCACCAAAAGTTCCAGCATTGCTCAAAAGCCCAAGTCCAACGATACCTCTCAAACCAAAAACAAATTCATACCTATTATTCCCCCATAAAAATCAAAAAGTTACAGGCTTCCAACATAGAATGGTACAGAATGAACACTCCCATTCCAAAAGGGAGGAATGGTAGCATAAGGGGAAGGGATGTTACCAAAGCAAGGTCAAAACCCAGCAGGGCAGCATTAAACCCTGAGGCTCCAGGTTCAGCATCTGCAGCACACTGTGGGGAGGTGTGAACTGGAAAGGGCTTCAGCAGCTGCAGACCTTGCCTGCTGCAGACCACAGAGGCTCCCCCTTGGACTGGCCCTGCTCACTGCCTGCAGCTTTCCTAGCCAGATGTTCACATTCCTGGTGTGTCAAATTTCTTGGGGACTGTTTTAGTCAGCTTTGTGTTGCTGTGACTGAAATATCTGACAAAAACAACTTAGAGGACGAACAATTTCTTTTCCCTCATACTTCAGAGGTTTAGTGCCTGGTGGCTGACTCCATTGCTCTGGGCCAAGGTGAGGCAGGACATCATGGCAAAGGGGTGTGGTGGAAGAGTGCTGCTCCATTCATGGCAGCCAGCAAGCAGAGAGACCAGGGAGAAGGGGTACAGGGAAGAGTAGCCCTTCCAAGGCACGCCCCATGACCTACCTACTCACCATGCCCACCTGTCTTCAGTTACCCCTCAGTTCATTTAAACTAGACTAGACTGACTAGGTTACAGCTATCACACTCCCATCATTTCACCTCTGAACATTCCTGCATGGATAGAGGAGCTTTTGAGGGACACCTTATATCAAACCATAGCATTTTACCCCAGTCCCCAAGGTTGCATCCATCTCACAATGCAAAATGCATTTAGTCTACCTCCAAGAGTCCCATAGTCCTATCAGTTCCAGAAGTGCCCCAAAGTCCAAGTTCAATGTCTCCTCTGAGACTGAAGGCAAACTGTTGGTTTTGAGCCCCAGAAAAATCAAAAGCAAGTTACGTATATCCAATATACAGAGGCACAGAGTAAGCATTCTCATTCCAAAGGGGAGGAATAGAGACACGGAAAGAAGGAATGGGACCAGAACAAGACTGAAGCCCAGCTGGGCTAACAGCCCCTCAGATGTGTGGTGGGATATGTTCTCTAAATGGCTTGGGCAACCCTGCCCCTTTGGCCTGCCTGGTGGCAGCCTCTGTGGGCTTTCTTTTAGCCTGGCATACCAAACTTCTTGGGGTTTGCTTAGTTGGCTTGGCTTGGCTGTGATCAACATGTCTGACACAAACAACTTAGAGGAGCAACAGCTAATTATGGCTATTTCATGGTGTCTCCAAGGCATCATTTCTCAGCAGAACCATCATTTCTTGGAAAACAGTCCATGTGGCTGCTAATCCCTAACCTTTCCATTCCAGCTTTGGTTTCACTTTCACAATGTTATGCGTCAACCTCTCAGAGGCAGCCTGGGGTACTTTGCCTGGTTCCCAGGGCTTCCTTTGAAATCCCCTCTATGGAAACCTCCATGACCCCTTAACATGAGCATCTTGAATTTCTGCAGAAGCAGCACCACATGAATGATGCCAAGATTCTGCAGTGGGTGAACTCCTTGGAGTTCTGCAAAAGCCTTTGAGTGCCTCGGTGACTGAGTCCAGTTAAACAACTTCCTAGGTACCCTCATGCAAGCAGGGTACCCCTCTGATTCCCTCTCAAAGGAATTTCCCTCTGTGAGAAACACACTCCCATGTCCACGCCCAAAGAATGGACTAAGAGACACCAGAACAGCAAAAAGCTAGCCCTTGCTTAATGACAGTCTTTCAAGATAGGGTGGCTGTGCTCAGGGACTCACAGATTGGGACAACCAGTGTTTTATTCCCTAGAGCACAAGATGCCTCCCCCAGTTCCTCATTGGCTGAGTGCCATGGGGCGCACAATCTTCCTGAACATCACCTTGGTTTTGTGGTCTCCTACTGGGTTATTTAAAGAAATGCACCTTTAGTTGCCCCCACTACCCCTTGTTCCCTTGTGGAGGGAAAACTCCCCAGGACTGAGTGCCTTGGCATATGCAGTTTATCTCTGTTGGGAGCCCCTGTAAAACTTAAAGGCAGGTTACACCCATCAGATATTCAGAGGCACAGAGTAAACCCTGTCATTCCAAAGGGGGAGGAACAGGGCACAGAAAAAAGGAACAAGACCAAAAAACACTGGACCCCCGACTGTTGATCAGGTTGGGTTCCTTCCTTCCCACCTCCTGGTTTTCAAGGAGCTATGAATCTTACACTCTGGTGTTAACTGTCACTTTCCACTCTGCTGTCCCCTCCAGCTGCCTTTCTCCATTCCAAGTCACTTTACCCTTAAAGCTAAATACTGTATTCTGAAAAGGGACCACTGGGTTCTTATTTCACCACACCCTGGAGCCTGCAGTGAATGATCTTGCAAATTCCTGAGATGCCTGTAGGAATCTTTCCTACTGTCTCTGTGTGGAGTATGTAGCATTTTTTAGTGCCTATAATCTTTTGACAACACCTTTCTTGGCCCCAGTTTTTTTTTCTCATTCCACCATCTTTTTTACCCCCATGCTCCCTCTCTTCGCCTCCCACCCCTTTACCTTATCAAGAGTTTGTCTAATCTCCCCATGCTCCCCCTCCCAACTCCACTATAAATCAGCCACCTTATATCAAAGAAAACATTTCAGCATTTGTTTTGGGGTTTTTTTTGTTTTTGTTTTTTGTTTTTTTGGATTGGCTTGCTTCAGTTAGCATTATATTCTGCAACTCCATCCATTTATCTGCAAATGCCATAATTTTATTCTCTTTTATTGCCAGTAATATTCCATTGTGTATATATACCACAGTTTTTATCCATTCATCTACTGAAGGGCATCTAGGTTGGTTCCACAGTTTAGCTATTGTGAATTGTGCTGCTGTAAATATTCATGTGGCTGTGTCCCTGTAGTATGCTGTTTTCAAGTCCTTTGGGTATAGACTGAGGAGTAGGATACCTGGGTCAAATGGTGATTCCATTCCAATTTTCTAAGGAATCTCCATACTGATTTCTATATTTTTGCACCAATTTGCAGTCCCACCAGCAATATATAAGTGTGCCTTTTCCCCCACATCCTTGCCAATACTTATTGTTGTCTGTATTCTTGATAAGTGCCATTCTGATGGTGTGAGGTGAAATCTTAGTTTTGATTTGCATTTCTCTAGTTACTAGAGATTTTTTTCATATATTTGTTGATTGATTGTATATCTTCTTCTGAGAAGTATCTGTTCAGCTCCTTAGCCCATTTATTGATTGAATTGTTTGGGTTTTTGGTGTTAAGCTTTTTGAGTCATTTATATATTTTGGAGATTAGTGCTCTATCTGATGTGCATGTGGCAAAAATTTTCTCCCAAAATGTAGGTTCTCTCTTCACCTCATTGTTTCTTTTGCTGAGAAGAAGATTTTTAGTTTGAATCCATACCATTTATTGATTCTTGATTTTATTTCTAACACTTTAAGAGTCTTGTTAGGGAAGTCAGGGCCTAATCCAAAATGATCAAATGAAGGGAAGGCCATGTGACTTCTGGAGTCACATGATTTAATTAGAGCTTATCAGCAGAGGCCTCATCACCATGAGGCTGGTATTTTCCATACAGTCCCAACTGACACTGATGTGCACCAGCACCCTCATTCTCAAACTGGGACAGCAGCTCCTCATCTAGCCGTAAGTGCTCTCAGCCACCTCGATTTCTTCCAGATTCTGAGCCAACTGGGCTTGAGAACTCCTGAGGTCAAATCACAAATTCTCTCCTAACCTCTGATTGTTTTCACACAGGTGGATCTCCTACCTGGGACAAGTACCCTTGGTGCAGAGTGGTGATTGGAGGATGGATCCTTAGGATCCCGACTGGCCCTGACCACAGGAGATCTTGCTTCTGAGCCCAGCTAGGAAGGCAGCTCCTCAGAAGTCCTCTGGGTTGTCACGGACATTCTGAGCTGAACCCAGATCCAGAGAAGTGTCCTGATTCCGCAAGGGATATTTCCCACTACTTGATTGTAGACTCATGGATCATTGAAAAGGAAGCAAGAACTATTAACTGAAAACTCAATGAGTTCTTTCAACTTCACAACCTTGAAAAAAACACCAAAATCTGACATTCAATTTCTTCCTCCTTATTTAGGGGTAATAGAGACTGATTCACCAGGTTTGCGGAGATGACATAAGAAAGATACCTTAGAACAATTCCTGACCCATAATAGATGCTCAATAAGTTTGTTCAATGCATTTTATTTCTGTCTCGATTTAGTTTATTCTCCAAGTGGGTAGAGGACTAGGAGTCCTGGGTAATTCCAACATCTTCTAATGAGTCCAACATGCCTGACAGAAGGACACCTTCCACCAATCTCCAGTGCTCTCTACTGGTCAGCTCTTTTTTATAAAGGATGTTCACTTGTAACAAAGAGTCTTGCCTTCACCACCTAGGATCATTATGTGAACACACAGTCAATTTATATGCCCAAATTTGGGTGAATCAAGTTGGCCCTGGTTGGATTCCAGTAAGTTATTGTTTGCTCTATCTAGCTCCTTGCTATTTTCCTGCATGCTTCAAGTGTGTTTTCAGAAATGGCAAGGCCCCTGCGGTCTTCCAGGCTCATCCGACAGGCTGCTATGTTGGTGCCTTTACCACCAGCAACCTTCCCTGGAGAGCACCCAACCCAGATAGGATCATTCACCAGAGGGGTCACTCTGGCCACTACCATTCTGACTCTGGGAGAGAGGTGATATCTATTCATTGCTCATAATCCCAAAGATGTGGAAAGCTGGTTCCTGGATTCCCATAAATAGCACAACTAAATCTAAGTTAATAAAGAGAATTTAATGGAAGCTCTGAGCTACCAGGAAGGAAAAAAAATAAGGAAATACTTAGTTTATTTTTGCTATCATTTAATGGAAGTGTGCTCTGAATCCCAGGCCCAGATCAGTTAGTCTGTTGTGAATCTTGAAGGATGAACCTTGCATTCCCCCTGCTCTGCCCACATATCCAAGGGCACAGCTCACCTTTCACAATGCCAGTGCTTTCTACCGGGTCTGCTTCACCAGAATCATTTCTCCTTGTTGCTTGGCCACATGGAGAGGAAGACCTCCCCTCTTTCAGGACCACCCGTGTCCCAGAACCTTACCTGCGCCAAGGCTCATTTTTACCCAGGGAACCTACAATGTGAGTACCTTTTCTTCATTGGAACACTGGGTGCTGTCCTCAAAAACATTCTCTTCATTCTAGGATTAGGTCAAAGCTCTTAGGACTCCAAGTACCTCTTCTATTTGTAGCACTTATCATGTTTGAGACTTCATTTGGGTTGTTTTTGTGATTTGCATCTATTCCTCCTACAAGAATTGTTGTTCCCTGGAGTCAACTACCCAAACTCCTATTTCTCATTGTTACAACCCAGAATCTACTGTCTGATATATGAAGTTAATCTCATTAAAAGCATCTGGAAAGGTTGGTCAAATCTATGACTGAGCTTAATAGAAAAAGTTAGAAGGAATCTACCAAGTTCCAGGAATGAAGACAGAACTTAAAATCAAAGTAATGTTTATGAGCTGGACCCTGTGTATCAGAAAGGGATGCAGGTGAGGGAATATTATTGTTCTTGATATTAGTCCTGATACTCTGAAAATTTGGAATTAAGCTTTGAATGTCTCTGTGAGGAAAGAAAAACAGCTGTAGATACATAGAATTATGGAATGAGAAATGAGATCTCTAAATAAAGCTGAGTTCTTCCTCCAAAGAAATCCTTTAGTGAAAGAAGAAGATAAAAAACCCTCACAGAGCTCTGGGACGAAAATGTACAAGTCTTTTATGATAAATTGCAAAACCAAGCCTTTTCTATGTGCAAGATAAATGTCTATGTTTTCAGTACTCACTAGAGGAATCCCTGAATTAGATTGGTAAAGCCCTCCATCATCCTGCAGATGTAAGTACAGGGCATACTGGACTCCCAGAGAAAAACCTATGATGAAAATTACCATGAAGAATGTAGAAACTATAACAAGGTAAAACTGTGACTAATGGAACACAAGAGACCAAGTCAATGGGAGAACTGATTCCTCACTGATTTGAGATAAAAGAGCATTCTGGCATATGTGCATTGATAGCTCTGTGTGTTGGTATCTTTCGAGCACAGTACAGCAGTAGAACTGCTGGACCATGGTTGAGGGAATGTAAAGTGACCTCTAATGTACAGAGACAAATGGTTTTCCAAAGTATTTAAATTGATTTACACCCCTGCAAGGAATTACCAGGGGTTCTGGATTAGTTGTTTTTTTCTTTTAATCGATTTTTAAATTTTAACAATACAGTTATCCAGAGTAATTGGGTTCATCCAGACAAACTCATACATGCATAGAATTCAATTTCAGTTCATGATCCCCCTTTCCCCTCCCTTTTCCCTCCTGGCCTCCCTCACCTCCCACATTCTCCTTTCTCTCCTCGGCTAGATTTATTTTGTTTCAATAATTTTTTTGTATTTGATTCCTTCATTTACTTATGCATAAAGGTGGAATTCCCCGTGGTGTATTTATATGTGCACATGATTTTTGAAGAACGCATTGAGCATTGCCTCGCCTTTGCCATCCCTCCACTCCCCCTCTTAATCTCCTTCTTTTACACTAATGACTTTCCCCATATCTCTATGAAGGCCTATCCTTCCCTCCTCATTTCCTCTATTTTATTTTATTTTATTTATTTGATTTTCAAAGATCCAGCCACACTTGGGTTCCTGGGATCAAGTCCATGGGGTCATGTGGGAGTGTTCCTTTTGAAAAGAGCTCAGTTTGATCCTCTGATGTTTTTTTGAGGATTTTTACCTCTGTGTTCATGAGAGATGTTGATCTCTGGGTTTATTTATTAATGCTCAGCTGTCAGATTGGCATGTCATTCTAAATGGAGGAGATGAAGGTTCCCTTCTCTGTTTCCTGAAATAGCTTCATGGAATGGAACTTTTCCCTCCTCCCTTTGCCAGGCCAGCCTTCTAAACCTGGACCTTTCTTTTTCAGTGATTATAAAGTAAAAATGCACCCCAGTCAATACTTGTAGAGCTATTCAGAGTATCTATTTCATCTAGATGCATTTTGGTTGTTGGTGATTTTTAAGAAATTAGTTCATTTAATCCAAGTTGCTCAATTTTAATTGTGATATTATTTTTTCTCATTTAATATCTGCCAGACCTTGTCTGAAAGCCCCTCCTTCACTCTTAACATGGGCATTCTGTGTCATTTTCCTTTATGCCTCTGTAGCTCTCACTAGAGGTTTAACTTTTGGTCTTTTAGAAGAACCAGATTTTGGAGCTATGATTTTCTCCTTTTCTGTTGCTCATTGTACGGATTGCTGCTCTTATCTTCATTTTCCTTCCTTCTGACCCGTTTTGCACTTATTTACTCTTTTCTAACTTCTTCAGATGGAAACTCAGTATCCTGACTCTCAGTTTTCTTCTCTGCTAAAATATGCATTTAGTTCTATAAAGTTCCTTCTCCATCCTGCATTAGCTGTAACTCGCAAATGTTGATCTTCTGCATTGTGATTTGGGGTCATTTAAAATATGTTTTAATGTCCATGGAGACTTCCTATTTGATACTTGGGTTATTTAGAAGCATGTTGTCCAACTGCAAGTAGTGGAGGTTATTCTTGTATTCTTCTGTTATTGAGTTCTAGTTTAATCCTCTTTTTGTAAGAAAGTATATATTGGATGATTTCCAGGTTTTTAATTTGTAAGGGTTTGTTTGTTTTTTTTTTTTTTTTCATCATCTAGAACAAGAGCACATTGGAAATGTGCCTGGGCACTCACAAGGAGCGTGTGTTCTGCTGTTGTGGGTGAAGTGGTCAGTGGATGTCAGTTAGGTCGATTACTCGGGGGTGGTGTTCAGTTCTGGGTCCTTGATGGTCTCCTCCCATGAACTCTGTCAGTTATGTGAGAGGAAAGTCAAGTCTCCAATTGCAACTGTTTATCTGTCTTTTACATTTTCCAGATTTTTTTTCCTCCACAGTTTTGAGGCTGTGGGTGCCCACATACTTGGAATCGGTGTATCTTACACACAAGGATTTTACATACCATATCAGAGACAGGCATCCCTAGGGAGACCTACTCACGAGGTTGGCTGTTGGCTGAGTCTGGGAACTGGGCAGGTAAACCTTGCCCTCAGTGATCACAATGACTCACCATGTCTAAACCCTCTGTATGAACAATGTGGTCTACACTGCATGCTGCCTGCCTTCTGGGAGTCTATGGCTTCAGGACATGCCAGGCAGAGAGGAAGTAGGAGACGCTCCCTGGACTGAGACCCTGGACGTCTACACTGGGGATCTTCTCAGGTAGACCACCCTCCACACATGTTGTCCCAGTTCATTAGTAAGGACTTGAGTGATCCCCTCTGAGTCCACTGGAGGGGGTCCTGGAAGCTCGCACCTGGCTTCCTCAGGACGTCTCCCCAGGTGCCCTTTCCTCTGTCCGTCTTGCTCTGGGTCCTTTGCTTTAATAAATCTTAGCTGTGGGTGTGACTCTATGATGAGATCTTCTTCTTTGAACCAGTGAATATCGAGTGGCCTCAGGATGCCCTTCTCCAGTAGCTGAGGCCCTGACACATACTCCATGAAAGATCTCATGTTCCCCAACAGGAGGTCAGGCAGGAGACACACCGTTGTCCTCAGAGATGTGCACATCTGATTCAGGTGCTGTCCCTCCCGTGATCCAATCCACACCACAACAGGAGGCAGAGGGGTGAATCTCTCCTTGTGGAGGTGCAGGGGTTGGGACTCAGGGAAGGGGAGGGATATGCTCAGGTCACTTGTGTGCAGAGGCTGAGCTGGACCCTCCCCCTGCCCATAGCCCTCATGAGTCACCCCAGGGCCCCCGCTCTGCTCCTCGTTCCCCGCCACTGTCCTCACTCTCAGAACTCCACCAGGGCACCTCAGCATCATAAAACAATTCTTTTTCTATTCCTCTTCCCTCTTCAGGCCTGATCTCATGAATGAGATCTCCTCCAACCCCTTATTCAAGGCTCCTCAATACCAAAAGAGGGGTCACTGTACATCCTCCTCCTGCCCCACGCTCTGCTCAACTCTGTCCCACAGCCCACACGGCCACCACCTCCAGTCACAAAGTCCAGTTCCTGCAGACCTCAGACTCTCTCCCGATTCCTTTCCTCCTCCACCTCCTGACTACTAACTTAATCAGGGCAGTTCCCTTCCTGCTTCCACGACCCCCATAGCCTCCTGCCAGCTTCCCCACCTCCTGTCCCTCTGCCCCATACCCAGACCCCAGACCACATGCCCTTCCTCACCAACACTTCCTCCCTCCCTCCCCTCCCTGGGCTCTTCCCCCAGGTCCACCCAGGGCCTCGACCTCCACTCACCTAGTGCTCCCTCTGGTCTCTGCTCTTCTGCACCCCTGGGTCTCCCTGGCCCAACCCCCTCCCCATGCCCACTCCCCCTCTTCCCATTCCCATCCAGACTCCTTCCCACCAGGCTGCCCTCACTGCCCTTCTGGCTCAACTGACCCTCTCTGGGACCTAGATCCTGGAGCCCATCGTGCAAGGAACAGGATGGGCCACAATTCCCTGTGCCTTTCTGAGCTTCTTCCAGCATCAAGGAGAAAACATTCTGACGGCTTGGCCTCCCTCCCTGCATCTCCAAGATCCATCTCGGGGCCTGACTTGGACTGGAGCAGAGCCAGGCCTCCTGTCCACCTCCTCCTGCACCCCAGCCTGGGGCAGCCCCAGCAAGGCTGAGACAGCAGGAGAGAGTTTCTCTTTCATCTTCCATCACCCAAGGTCATGGCCAGGGCACTGTGAGCAGAAAGGAGCTGAGCTCTGAGGTTGAGCCTCTGCCTCCATGAGGACACAGGGCCAGGGATTTTTCTGGGGACAGGGCAACACAACCCCCTCATCCTCCCTTTTCCAAATTATAAAACATGCCCTCTAGGAACTGTTCCATTTTTTATAATTATAAGAACCTGGTTTCTCCCTTTTCTAATTACCATGATAGGGCTGAACTCAACCCTGCTGAGAACTTCTCTAACAGAAAGTCAAGGTTGGACACATCAGGGATCACAGGGTGAGGCGAGAATCACCTTGAACTGGGAGGAAAAGCTTGTGGAAGGAAGAAGAGGGACAGAGGTGTTCTCTGGGGCTTGGAGAGACCCAAACTCTCCTCACAGAGAGGCAGGCAAGGAAAAAGCTCACCAGCCAGAAGCCCAGAATGCAGGCTGAGTATGGACGGAGTGTGAGCCCAGCCCCCAAGGCCCAGATACACGCCTTCTACAGCAAGGACCTGTCTCCCTTCACAGGCCACTCTCAGTACCTCCCCTCCCCAGCCCAAGACCCGTACTCAAGCCCCATGGACACAGAAAGGAGATGTGCCTTGGAAAGAACCCATTGTCTCCCATGGAAAATCTCTTTCATATAATAGTAGAATTTTTGTAGAGGCTTTCCTAGTCCAGGCTAGCACAGCTGTACACAATAGCATACAGGAGTCATTCCAGCAACTCAGGAGGCTAAGGGAAGAGGATCTCAAGTTTGAGGCCAGACTTGGCAATTTAGGAAGAACGTATCTCAAAATAATGAAAACTACAAAGTGCTGGGTCTGCAGCTCCTTGATGCAGTGCCCAGTGTTCCCAGCAGGCCGGGCCTGGGTTCTGACTCGCCCAGGAGGAGCACACTGGCCCCCTGGCCCAGCTCAGCTGCTGTAGGCACCAGCTGGGGACAGGCAGCATTTCAGCTGGACCCACCTTGGTTGCTGACTCCTCTCACGTGGCTCCTGGGCCTGAGTTTCTGGCACTGATCACACTGGATTAACTGAAGAGCTAAAAGTCTAGCACAAGGACTGTGGTCTTGCATTCATCACCACCCTGCACACCCCAAGTTGTCCCTCACCTGCTATCCCTTTGGCCATCAGTGCCCCCCACCCAGCCTACTGCTCAGCACATGGGGCTGTGATATTGTTAAAAGTGGCTAGCACCCACCCATCAGCAAAATGAGACCCCTTGGTTCACTGTCATCCACCCAAAGATGTGGGGACTGCCCATGAGGCTCTGGACATTGGTATCAGCCCTTGCTTGTTTCCCTTTCTCTCCTTTCCCCCTGATACTTGGGGATTTTTAAATGTTCCCCTGACCTGAGGGAATCAGCTGAACCTACCCCCACTCTCTCCCTCCAGAATGAGGTTGGGAAAGTCCGTAAGGAGGGTCCCACGCAAGCCCGAGGACACTGGCATGGAGATGCTGAGAGAGGCCCCGTGTCCACAGGAGCAGCATGGGCTGTGGAACAGCACGTCTACAGTGACGCTGTGGACCCTGAAGATGGAGTCTGCTAGCTGTGGTTCCAGTCCCCCTGTGTGCTCACCCACAGCCCTGTCTTCCTGGAGCCTGAAGAGGGCATGCGGCTGGCCCTTGCTCCCTCCACACCCCACAGTGAGGGTGCTGAGCTGTGCCCACTCCCTCCCGCCCCTTGCTGTTAAGAAGTGGGTGTCAGAAGAGAGAGGCTTGTGAGGGGCTTGGGTGGGTCGCACACTGGTGTCTAAAGCAGCAGCTCTTCACACCAGGGAGTAGGGTTTGGGTTTCCTGTTGGGCTACACTGAATGCGCTTCGGACCTGGGGGAGAGGAAGGGAGGGTTTCTTCCCATCCTCTGGCCACGCGGGCTCCTGGGTTTCCAGGGTGTGGAAATGTCTCTGGTGGCCTGTTCCAGGTGGTGTGGTTGTTTGGAAGTTGGTGGAAATATTTGCCTGTTCTGGAGATGTTCGCTCCTCCTTGTGGGGTGTGTTTGTGTCCTCAGAGCCCCTAATTCCTGGAAACCCCTCCCTAAGGCTCTGTCCCTCCCTCCTGCCTTCCCCACACCCCCAAGACATGGGTGGGTTTTGGGGTTTTTGTTTTTTGATTTATTTTTTTCAGTATCAGCACTTGCTTGTTCCACTGTCTCTCCTTTCCCCCTGACACTTGGGGATTTTTTAATGTTCCCCTGACCACAGATGTCCGCAAATCCTCCTGAATGCACACTGGGCTCTGATCTGTCTCCCCTCCAAGTGATTTCCATATCTAACTGTCTCTGGGATGTGTGCCCTGCATTTGTTGGAAGATTAAAATTTGTATGTGAAATTTGATCTATTTTTCCGCTATTGAAGGCTAGGCTAGGTGAAGTTACAGGAAAATGAAACTCAAATCTAAATAAAAGCAGTCCGGACACCCCGACTGCAACACACAGCACTTCTGGACAGAACGATGTGTTCTTCGGTAAGTCCCCAAAAAGGGTTTTGAAGATTTCATTTAAAAGCAACTGTGGCAGTCTGTTAGTGGGATAAATGTGTTGTCCTTGTTGGCTCCAGCTCAGGTGTAGAGGGGACAGGAAGGGAGAGGGGCAGGTGGGCTGCAGGTCTGGGGCTCTCCCACAGCAGGAAAGGAACCATGGTTTGGGTCCAGGAGCCCAGAGGCTTCCCTGCCTCAGCTGCTGTGTGGGGTTTGGTCTCCTGAGTGCTGGCTGCCTCCTGGCACCTCACTGAAGGCTTTTCTTTACCCAAACCAGGTTTCAGGAAGCACCTTATTGGGACGGGGTTATGACTCAGTGGTAGAGAGCACATGTGAGGCACTGGGTTTGATCCCCTGCATCACATAAAAATAAGCAAATAAAATAAAGATATTGTGTCCATCTACAACTAAAGATTTTTTTAAAAAAGAAGAAAACGGGCAATGATCTTCCAGTTAAGATCAGAGGAATTCTTGAATGATGGAGGAGCATTTAGTTTCCAAAGCATTTAGTTTTGTTGTTTTAATTTAATTACATTTTCAAATTTATTCACAGTAATATGTGAATGTATTTGCCTTTTTTAAGAAACAAAAGGCAGAAAGTCCAAGGGACATCAATAGAGGAAAGGACTGGGGTGGGAAGAAGGAGGTGAGGGAGAGGTGTTAGGGAGTGAAACTGGGCATATTATATTGCTATATTGGTGCAGGTGTGTATAGGCAACAGAACACTCATCATTATGTACAAATATAATGCACTTATAAAGGGATTTTGAAAGAGAATTTTAAAAAAAGAAGAAACCAAAATCCAAGTGGAAGCCCTGAGCATGAAGAATCAGCCCTTCTCCCAGACCCCCTGTGTTGTCTCTTCCCCCTGAAGCAGTTTGGGGTACACTCTGCCAGATGGTTCTACTCACCTCTATATAGCTCCCTTATCAGTGCTGACTTGTAGCCTTGTGTTTTATGGTGGTTTTTAACTGGGTTCCCTGAGTACAGCTCATCTAGATACACTTGAATCTTTCTCATTACTTAAACGTGTTTCCTAGAACCGATCTGCTGTATTTCAGTACATGTGTGCTGATTTTTTCCCAGTACGAGGGATTGAAACCAGGACCTTGAGCAAGCGAGGCAAGTGCTCTCTATGAACGAGCTACTTCCCAGCTCTTCTTAATCTTCACTGTGAGGCCAGGTCTCCTAGTGGCCCAGGCTGGCTTCAAACATGTGATCCTCCTGCCACAGGCTCCCAGTCACTGGGACTACAGCCAGGCCTGACCACTGCCAGCAGGTATTACCTTTCTGATGCTCTGATCAGCCCCCCTTGGGTCAAGATGACTCCTGATCCTTGCTGCCAAGGACTTGAACTCCCAGGAGATCTCCCACCTCCTCCAGGCAGCTGCATCCTCACTTCTCTCTGCAGCAGCTCAGCTCCCTGGCAGGGTGCACTGGGCCAGATGCTGGGCTCAGCTGAGTTTGGGGGAGGGCAGCTGATTGCATCATTGTATTCTAGAAATACAACTCACTCATATGAACTTCAAAGAGAACCCCTCCCCTCTGATTCCCAAACACATCCTGTCTTTCTCTCTATTGATTTTGGCCTGGAGCCCAGACTCCAGCTGCCCCAGTTTGTCCGGGACTATCTGGGATTGTTCAGGCATGAATATTGGAAACCCTGAGACTCAGTTTCTTCTGGATCTTCTGCTCTCTAGGAAAGTCACCTAACCATCCTAAGACCCAGTCTTCTCATCTGTGGAAGACGGTGATGGTACTTCTTAGGATGATGGACAGTGGGGTCAACTGTTCTGCAGTGTTTGGAACGTTGGGCTCTGAACAAGGACACTCTGTACATTATGAGCATCACTGAAGCCCAAGAGCATGGCTGGTGGTGGCCCTTAAGATGCGTTTTGGACGTTCTTGGGAATCATATCGACATTTGCTGATATAAACATTCTCTGGGCATAAAATGTGCTCTCTGCAGCTGGTGCACATCACCGCCCCACACTCCTGTGATGCAGACCGACTGCCATGGTCCCTGAGAGACACCCCTTTCCATCTCCTCCTTGTCCTGAGACCTTTCCAGGCTAGCAAGCACATGGTAAATGGAGTGGAGAGGCTTCCCACCTGTGTATGGAGCAATTTCTCCTCTCTGATTCCTCAGGTGATGAGCACAGGGATCCTGTAGGACTGGGTTGGGTCTTCTTGCAGGTCAGATTTTAAAACATCCCATACAAAGGCCCCCTCTATCTGTGTCTGATATTTCTGTTGCAGGACAGAACAAGACCCAAACGTGGAGACCTCATTGAAATTTTTCGTGGCACATTTGAACACTGGGCCATCTATGTGGGGAAAGGCTATGTGGTGCATCTGACTTCACCAAGTAAGCATGGTTTCTCTATTAAACACAAGGGCTGAGATCAAGAGTAGGAATGCAGGCACAGTTATGTGCTGGTCCTCACACTGCCTGGCACAGCAGGCTCTCAGTCAGCACTTACTGAATGAATCATGCTCTTTGCTCTGGCTGTATCTCTGCTAGTCCTCATTATCAGTGAGTTCAGGGAGAATTGTTGACCTGTTTCCATTTTAGAGCAGGTTCAGTCCCAGTTGATCCCGCTGTAGTTGATGAGCATCCCTCCAAAGGTCTAGTCCCCTGTGTCTGTGGAGTTCTGCAAGGTCAAACAACAGTAGAAGGAGTTGATCCTTCCAAGAGTTTATACCTGGCTGCAGAGAGCAATGGACAGGTGTGGGCCTCCACTCCCCAGGGCCAGCCTGGAATCCTGCTCCTCTGCCTGCTGACTGTGGAGCGTTTGGCTTCACCTCAGTCAGTTGAGCTCCACTTCAGAAGAGCAGGGATAGGGATTCCTGTCTCCCAGGCCATGAGGGAGAGAAATGAAGGAGGCCAGGGAGAGCCTGTGCAGGGCCTGGCCAGGTGTGGGGCCTCCTCCCTCTCTGGCCCAGCATCATGGCCTTAAGGGACACGCGGACATGCTGGAAACCCCACTCACCTGCACCCAGAGGAACACTGTCCAGTCCTTCAAGTCACTAGTAGAGTGGTGTGGACATGCACCTGTGTGCACATAGGAAGTCGGTCAAGTGGGAGACATTGAGACCTTCTGTGGCACCTACAGCAGCTCACAAACTCAGGGACTTTGAACAGCAAATGACAAAGAGCTCAGCTCACAGCAGTGCTCACACTCAGTTGTTGAAGCGTCATTGAGGGAGTGCATTTGTCCCTGAGCCTGGCCTCTAGGAACCTGCCCCCCTTAGGCTGTGCTGCTGCGGGGGCTCCCTGGTTGGTGTCCAACCCCTGGGATGGCAGCAAGGTCCTGCTCACAGCAGGAGAGGGAGGTCTGTCTGGGCTAGTGCTGGCTCTGGGGAAATCAGGACAGTGTCCAGTTAGGGCTGCATGAGGTGGGCCCTTTGTTCTTGTTGGTTTGTTTGGTTTGGTTGAAGCCCTGGGGGTTGAACCCAGGGTGCTCTAACCATGAGCTACATCCCAGCCCTTTAAAAATTTTATTTTGAGTCAGACTCTCACTGAGTTACTTAAGCTGGCCACAGTATGACCTCCTCCTGCCTCAGCCTCCGGGGTGTCTGAGAATACCGGAAGGTGCCTCCACATCATGCCTAGTTATGGGGTTTGAGGCTACATTCAGTCTGTGGCCTCATTTCCATATCTGTTTAAAAGTCCCCAAGATTACTCTTGGTCACCAAATGTTTGTCCTTCAGGGGACCTCGTAGATGGTAAACCAGGACCCAGCAGATCCTTCACAGGGTTATGTGAATGTAGTTGGGTGGCTTAGTGCTCAGAGGGCATCTGTAATGCGTGTCTTCTAACAAACTTCACCTCCCTTGAGAATACACCACATGCA